>NC_067402.1:263512929-263630429 GCF_016432865.1 Antechinus flavipes
GTATAGCCTTGATATGATAGAGACTCACTAGAAGGGAGGATTATTTGATGCTCTATCAACCCAAATGCCTTTCCCTTAGAAGGACTCATCCATCCAGAGGAATACTAGCCTTGATCTAATATTAGAGTATTCTTCAGGCCAATGAAAAAGGTCAAACAAAGAAGAAGAAGAAGTAATTTTTACTTTTACTTCATGTCTTTTGTTGGATGAATTAAAACTAGTTATATTAAAAATAAAACCAAATTCTCTAAATTATGGAGCAATGGATCTTCGAAGTTACTTTCAGATATATATCTCAATCTATTAGTTCTTGACTGACAACAAAGATAGAAGCTTTACCTTTTTTTAGCTATACCTTTAAAGAGAAATGAGCATGTGTTCTGATAAAGCAATATTGCATAGGTGAAGAGAAAGTCACTTTTTATCAAAACAGGAAGATGACTTAAAATCCAGCCTCTCACACATACTGACTGAGTGGTTCTGGACAAGTCATTTCATCTCTGAATGTTCTAGGTAAATTTCTAAGATGAAGTGAAAGAGCAATTTTTAGCCTGCTATTACAGAGAATATCTGTCAATTCCCTATATCAGTTAAAATCATTTTCAGTTCTTATTTCTTTGTACATAGCCTATGCCATTCCAATCATCCTAGAAAGGATGAGGAGAACACATAATATCAGTGGAGGAGGGATAACCCAGACTAATGATTTAAAGTCACTTAATTAAAAACTTCCACAGTAGTCTTTTTTTCTTTCTTTTATCTTTTTAACATTGATATTTAGAACAGATAGAAATGAAGATTTTATTTTTACCTAACATTTATATAGCATTTAAAGGTATGCAAAATCACTTACAAATATCTCATTTTATTTTCAAAACTACCCTGGAAGCAAGTGAAATTATAATTTAATTTTATGGAAGAAAAAAAAAAAAGCTGAGGCATACAGAGATCAAGTAACTTGCCTAGGGTAACAATGGTAGTAAATGTCTAATTTGAAATTTGAACTAAAATCTTCTTGAATCAAAGTCCACTGTATCTATTGTGTTTCCAAATTGCCTTAGAGGTAATAAATGATAAATATTTGGAAAATAGAACCTGAAAGATAAACCTGAAACAAGTTCGAAAAGAGCATGATGTCCAAAAGTGTTTTCTCTTAAACACCCATAAATGGAAGAATGTCCCTGTCCGTTTTCATTCATATATTACTGATGAGTAAGTGCAAGGAGTGTTCATTAAAAATAAAACAAAGCAATTAGCCTCCCTAAGACACAAAGATCAACACATATTATCTGAGAGAGGTGACAGTGTCCTCAAAGAAGTGTTTGCTTTCCAACTCGTTTTCAATCTACTACTGCAGGCTATGAAATGATAATCTCTGCTTATTTTTTTCACCCAGTAAATGTCAGCCATGTCATTTCTGTTTACAGATGAGCAGGTTTCAATCTTGAAATGTTTATTCTCCACCTCTATTATAGCAAAAAAGATTTCTCTAGCTTGCCTGTTGGAAAGCAATATTGTCTGCATTTGTATTCTGAACTAGATTGAAGGAGAAAGCACTGAAAAAAGAAATCACTATATGAGTATGATTGGATTGCAGCTTTGGGAGGCTGTAGAACTGCTTGCATACTATATTTTTCTTTCTCTTTTGTTTTTTTTTTTTCCTTCTGAGGGAAAAAAAAAATATATATATATCTCCATGGTGGGATAAAGGTAACATCTAGGAAGTAAAATGTACAAAGGAACTCTTACAATACTAGATAATTCATTTCTTATTTCATCTGAAATCTGAGTACATGGAACAGAATGCACCCCGGTGAAATCAGTTTGAGGAATTCTTTGGAAATGAGTATTTTAGGCTATTTTAATCAAGCCTGCTCGTCTTAAAATCTGCAATAACATAGTGTCATAAATGAAGAAAGAAATTATTATAATTAGGTCTCTAAATTGTTGTTAAAGTATATTTTCCCATTTTTTCCAATTAAAAAAAGAAACATAACAGAAGAATCTGATCTTAGAATGACAAAGTCAAGAGTTCAAATTTCACTTCTGGTCATATATTATGTACGTGACCAGGAAGATCTGAGTGCAAATTTAGCCTCAGAACCTTACTAGCTATGTGAATCTGCAAAAGTCACTTAATTTTTATTTTCTTCAATTCCTCATTTGTAAAATGGAGACACACTAGAAAATAAAGAGGCAAACTACTTATGATTTTATCAAGAAAATCCTATAGCCAAAGCCCATGGGTTTATGAGGAATGGGACATGATTCCATGACTGAACAACAACAGGAGTCATACACTTATTCTTTTGATCCATTTTATTTAACTATTTCAGTTCATACATATTTTTGTATGTCTCTGAATTGTCATATTAATCACTTTGTATATTATAATATTATTCCACTATATTTTTATATCACTGTATTAAACCACTTCTCAATTTATGAATAATGCATTTTGTTTCTAGATTATTATTGTTATTGAGAGATAGCTAGGTGCCACAATGGGTCATAGCACTCTACCTGGATTCAGGAATACCTGAGTTCAAATCCCACTTCAAACACTTACTAGTTGTTTACCTTGAGGAATATCTTAATCTCTCTCAAAATCAGTTTTATCACCAATAACATCTCTTACCTCCCAAAAGAGGTTCTATAAATGGTATATGTTATTCATATGATCTTTGTCAATAACATTACTACCACCATCATTATTATTACTTCAAAAAATCCTACTATGAATATTTGAGTATACACAGAATATTTCTTTCTATTTCAGTTTTCGTTGAGTATATATCCAGGAATGTAACCTCCTAATTTTATAGATTAAGTAATTTATATCAGATCCAAAAAAGTCAAGTGACTTGTTTCAAATTTTACAGCTATTAAGTAAAAATTATTATTCAGGTCTTATGAATGTAAATTGTACCCTTCTGATGGTTATAGTATTAATCTCAGTAATGATAATAAAAATCAAAATAAATTAAGTTTTGTGGTATGGTGGATAGAGCACTGGCCCTGATTATGATATAATACTAATGTGTTATAAGAAATGATGAACAAAACTAATGCACACAAGAAGGAAGGACAAATTGGGAAAACATTTTTACATTTAAGGATTCTGATAGAGGCCTTATTTCTAAACTATATAGAGAATTAACTCAAATTTATAAGAATTCAAGCCATTCTCCAATTGATAAATGGTCAAAGGATATGAAGACAATTTTCAAATGAAGAAATTAAAATAATTTTTAATCATATGAAAAGGTGCTCTAAAACACTATTGATCAGAGAAATGCAGTTTAAGATAACTCTGAGATACCATTACACACCTGTCAGATTGGCTAAGATGACAGGAAAAGATAATGACAAATATTGGAGGGGATGTGGGAAAACTGGGACACTAATACATTGTTGGTGGAACTGTGAATAAATACAGCCTTTCTGGAGAGCAGTTTGGAGCTCTGCTCAAAAGGGTTCTCAAACTGTGCATACCCTTTCACTCAGCAGTGTTTCCACTGGGATGACCCACATGTGCAAAAATGTTTGTGGCAGCCCTTTTTGTAGTGGCTAGAAACTGAAACTGAGTGGATGCCCTTTAAATGGAGAATGGCTAAATAAGCTATGGTATATGAATGTTGGGGAATATTGTTGTTCTGTAAGAAATGACCAACTGGATGATTTCAGAGAAGCCTGGAGAGATTTACGTGAACTGATGCTGAGTGAAATAATACACGGCAACAACAATATTATAGGATGATCACTTTTGATGAATGTGACTCTTTCCAATGATGAGATGACTGATGGCAGTTCCAATGATCTTGTGATCAAGAGAGCCATTTACACCCAGAGAAATAACTGTGGGAACTTAATGTGGATCACAATATAACATTCTCACTTTTTTTGTTGTTGTTCACTTGTATTTTGTTTTCTTATTCATTTTCTTTCCTTTTTGATCTGATTTTTCTTGTGCAGCAAGATTATTGTATAAATATGTTTACACATATTGAATTTAACATATATTTTAACATGTATAACATGTATTGGATTGCTTGCTATGTTAGGGAGGGGGTGGAGGGAAGGAAGGGACAATTTGGAACACAAGGGTCAATGTTGAAAAATTATCCATGCATATGCTTTGAAAATAAAAAAAAAAAACTTTAAAAAAATAAGAAATGATGAGCAGGATTCTCTCAGGAAAACATGGAAGATCTGCATGAACTGATGTAAAGTGAAATGTACTGTGTACAAAGTAACAACAGCATTGTAAGATGATCAGCTGTGAATGATATAACTATTCTCAACAATACAATGATCTGATTCAACTCCTCTCCCCCAGTTCAAATTCAACCTCAGATACTGGCTGTATGACACTGGGCAGTCACTTAACCGTGTTTGCTTTTAGTTTCCTTGTCTATAAAATGAACCACAGAAGTAAATAGCAAAACCACAGGATTTTTTGCCAAGAAAACCCCATAGACATATTTCGCAGGGTGATAAAGATGTGGTCATGATTAAACAATAATAAATACATGGAAATAGATGGTAGAACAGTGACTCACAGAATTTATGGATTGGAAAGATGATAAGGAGGCAAGCAAGAGTTTGAAAAGCTCAACTTGTATATAAGCAATGAGTATGTTTTGTAAACCCTCAAAAAAACTTCTTCCTAGAGAACTTGCTGAATATGAAAAATTTTGCATTTTTTTTTTTCTTTTCAAAGTTACTTTTGATGCTCCTTTTAGCACTCATTCAAACATGTTGGAGATAAGACATACCTTATGTAATTTGTACTGGGTCCCATAGACCAGAGCTGAATAGAAAATTTGACTCTCAAATACAAGACTCCAGAAAAGCATAAAAAGGGAAACAGGAAAGGGAAATCTTAAGGAACCTAAAAAAATTAGTCTTTTTTACTTTCCTATATGAGAAGATGATACTTGTAACTCATAAGAACTTTCTCATTATACAGGTATATAAAAGGGCACAGGTGTTAATTGAATGTAAAGGAATGATATGAAAAATAAAATTACAGGGAGGGAGGGGAATGTGCTGAAAATAAGGGAAAAGGTGAGGTGAAATGGGATACATTTTTATACAGAAAAAGGAAGAAAAAAGTTGTTTTTTTTTTTTTCAAAATTGGCTCAAAGAGGGAATAACATATACATTCAAATGGGTCTATAAATCTATTTTGTCCTACAGGATAAGGGAGAACAGCTTGGGTCAGGAAGTAGTTAGAAGCAAAATATATTTGAGCAGTGACAGGGTTAAAAGAGAGATAGAATAAAATAAAGAGGGAGGAAATACAGTTAGCAAGAATAATTGTGAAAAAAAAATTGAAGCAAGTTTCTGATAAAGGCTTAATTTTTCACACATATAGAGAACTGAGTCAAATTTACAAAAATAAAAGCCATTGTTCAATTGATAAATGATTAAAAGAAAAGAACTGTTTTTAGCTGAAGTAATCATAATGATCCATAGTCCTATGAAAAATACTCTGAGTTACTATTATCCGGACACTTTGACCTAGCAATTCCACTATTAGATCTGTATCCCTAATGAGAATTTTAAAGAAAGTTGGGGGGGGGAGGAAGGTTTATATGTATTACTACATATGTATAAACTATGTCAAATTATTTGCTTTCTCAGCAACAAGGAAAAGGGAAGGATGGAGAGAATTTGGAACTCAATTTAAAAAAAAAATTCTTTGACAAGTAATTGGGAAGAAAAATATTAAATTAAAAAAATTGAATTGATTAATCTCCTAGCATTTGAAGCTATGTTTTAAAACTTGTAAACGTTTATTTCTTTTGTGTTTTTCACACTCTATCTTCATTCTAGAAAAAGTGTTGTCTAGATTACATTGATACAATAACTAGAATTTTTGATATAATAATGGACTAGTAAAAATTACTAATAATTACTAATTTAAGGGATTGAAAACTGTAATGATTATTTTCATAGTTATTAGAGGAGGTGTTAATTCCTCATTTTCAAAGAGGATCATGATATCTGGTAAGTGATGCCATGACATATAAGTGAATTGCATTTAAGTGAGGGAAGACTGGGCAAGGTCACCTGCTCTACTGTCTCCTCCAGAGTCATTTGGGTCCAGTGGCTATGTATAGATCAGGACAAATGGAGGTGGCCCTGGGAGACACTAGCCTTTTAAAGCTAAGTTTGTCTGAGGCTGCACCCATTCAAAAGTCTCTTTCACCTAGTCAAAAAAAAAATCTAAATAAATAAATCTGGGAGGGGAAGACTCTCAGGATTTCTGGCCAAAGCAAAAATGATTGTTATTTAAATTCAATCTGAGTTGAGGAGGGAGGAGATATAATTGGATAATGGCTAACACTCCCAATACCTCAAGGGCAACAACCTATAAATTAGAGAGTACCAGTTGAAGAAGTATCACAGAAGGGTTGAGCAGGAATTCAAACTCTGCCTTTGATACTTATTAATGTTATGTCCCACAGCAGATAATTTAATCACTCTCAGTTATCAGTTAATACATCTATAAAACAGGAGTAATAACAACACCTTTTTCACAAATTGTTGTGAGAATTCAATAAGATAATCCTATAAAGTGCTTTGTAAATTTCAAAGTGCTTTAAGTCAGAAAGATCTGAATTCAAATCCACCTTTAGATACTGAAGGTAATAAATGACAGATCACTGGATAAGGTATAAATTACATAAGAAAAAGAGAAAATATTATGAAGAAATAAAAAACCTTCAATAATCTATCCCTTCCACCAACCTCAAATTCCTAGAGATCAGATTTAATTCAGTTTTAACAATGCTGGTTATATTATGAGTATTCAGTCATTGTAAAATCACAGTTGTCAATTAAAAAAAAAAAACTTTTTTTTTTTCAACAGAAGGATAATGTTTAAAATGTGAATTTGTGAGGGCTTCTCTTCCCTCCAATCCCCTTATTCAGTTAGTTTTCCCTATGTCTGGATATTAATAAAATCTATTCACCTCCCAAAATGTGGATATAAAGCCTCACTATAGTTTAATTTAGTTTTTTGATTAAAGACTATAGGAAAACTATATGTTGAAGAAATAAGTCCCTCTTCAATTTTATTCTGTTCCTGTTAAGAGAAAGCTTCAGAAACTTTCTATGCACTGAGAATTTGATATATCATTCATTGAATTTACCCTATTGCATTTTGAAATCCATAGTGAATGGCTTGATAGGTTGATAGCTTTTAAAAGCTATAAATTAACAGGGAAGAATTTTGTTTTGAAAATAAAATGAAAATTAAATGTCACATAAGAATATGAGATTAAAGCTGTAATTTATTGAAATTTGTGGGTTAGCAAAAATCACATTGAGATTGCACCAGATTATGAGAATTTTTTTATGTCATCTACTCCCAGATTTGCATGGCACATTGCATGAAAGCTTGTATGAATGCTATTAACATTGCCTGATGGTTTCCTCTTGTTCCTTCCCCTCCCCCCCCAAAAAAAAAACCCATCTGTCCTCTGTTCTGTGGGATTAAAGTTGGGATTTAGCCAACTGGTGAAATAATGTCAGCAAAATTATCAATTATGTTATAAAATGATGCTATTGTCTTGCTAAGAAATAAAAATGTTTCTTTTAAATATACTCATGCAAAGAGATAGCTTTAAAAATAATTATGAGGAATGTACAAGTAAAGCCAGCAAGGAAGTCATGATCAAGAAAACAGGAATTAGAAAGATTTTGTTTTTGTTTCCCCTACAATCAACTTTCTGTCAAAGATGATATTTCATCTTATATGCCCTGTTGTATTCAGGTTATAAATTCAAGAAAACATGAAGCAGGTCATTTCCACTAGAAGGATATCCTGAGTACAATATATTATCTTTAGCCATTGTTTAGTAAAAAAGATCCCAAGAGAAAGACTGTAAGCAAGCTACTATTAAAATGTTTAAACAATTAGTGTCTCAGTTTTGCACAAACATTTTTAAAAATGAAAAGTATGCATTCCAGTATCATGAGTCAGTGGAAGTGGAAAGGTCTGATAAAAAAAAAAAAAAGCCATTCTATTAGTTGCATGTAATAGAATGGCAGGGCTATAGCTGTAGGTACCTAGTTTTCATGTTCCTGACTGATTTGTGCTTCAGGGCAGTAGAGTCTGCCCTGGCAAATATTTCACCACTAAAAACCACTTATTTAATATTGCCTATTTTTAGAATTACATTTAAATTTGGACTGAAATTATTAGGATTAGAAAAAGTTGTTCATTTGGGGTGTTTTTTATATATTCTGATAATGTTTGCCATTTGGCAAAAGACAAGCTTTTCTCCCCAGTCCTTAACAAATTGTTTTTAAAAATCTATTTTTAAGGACAATTTAATCCACTTGCCTTTGATTCATCTCTCATCAAAATATTATATCCAAAAATTTAAAGGTTTCCAGTACAAGAAACACCCAAAGAATAATAAGTCTGTTATAGTGCCAATATGATTTTTGCCAAACATTGATTAGATTCGTAATAATAATAGCTAGGATATAAAAAGGTTGTGAATTGCTATTAAAATGTTATCTCATTGAATTCTCATAATGATACCATGAGGGAAATGCTAGTTATTATCTTCACTATCCTGAGAAAGGATCTAAACAGAGGCTTTACTAGACTACCTAAATTGTCAATGACAAAAAAAGTTAAGAATGCCCTCTCTAGAAAAAAAAAAAAATTCCCTGACCTACAGGGGCTTATATTCAGTCAAGAAGAAACACTCAACTCTTTCTCTCTCATATATGTGAAAATCCATATGTACTCTCTTTAATCTATCTATATCTATATCTATATCTATAGTGTGTGTGTATATATACAGTCAAGAGGAAACAATACACACACACAGTGATTTTACTTTCTCTCTCTCTGTCTCTCTCTGTCTCTCTTTTCTTCTCACTCTCTCCCCCCTCTGTTTTGGCCAGGATTGGGAAAGCACTAGTAGCAGGGAGGAAAAGCTACATATAAAGGGGGATTAATTGAATTTGGAAAGAATCTTGGGATTCTAAGGTGTGGAGACAAGAAAGGAATGTTCACCCAGTCTTAGAGGCAGCCTATCCAAATGAATCAAGATGGGAAATAAAAAGTAGTAAGGGATGGAAAGCAAAGAGGATAGTTTGACTACTAGAGCGTTTGAGAAAGGAAGTATCAGACTTGAAAACATTATGCAGCTAAGTAGTCCAGGACTCAGAATTTTCATTTACTATGGTTTCCACTATGGATCCCAAGATGATTGATTATTACTATTACATTAATAAACATTAATTTGGATGTCTGTCTTTTAAATTTGTGTCTTTTTCAAATGGGTATGCTATTGGAGGAACTGAACAAAATCAATCTTGAAGTTCTTACCATAAATCTAGTCATAAGAGTAAGGGAAGTTAGAGTTAAAGGAAAGAATACTTTGAAGGGAAAGAAAGGAGTCAGCAGGACTGGTTTTATTACGCGGTAAAAGCAATGAAAAATAGCCTTTTATAAGATATGCAACTGGCTCAGTGTAGTGCTTAAGAACATTTTTTTTAATAGACTGGCTTAAAGAATATTTTTTTATTCTTTTTTTCAAATAATAAGAAGGTAGAGAGAGAAGTTCTATAAAGAATTCTAAGTCCTCCTAACTGAATCAGCACATACTTCAAAATCCAATGACTAGTGTAAAAATGGATACAGCGAAGACATGTATTAGGAAATATGCTCGACCTCATACATGAACATCACAGACATCTTTATTATTATTATTATTATTTTTAAGCAAGTCACATAATTGAGTCACACAAATGTTCAAAGTCAAGTAAGAGTTTTACAGGCTTAAAGCATACAAGAACAGTTTTATTTTTTGTTATTCAATTGTTTCTTGATGATTTTTTTATTTCATAAAGAAGAAACTAACCAAATACTATTTGTATGTTCAAATTAAACAAAAATCTTTATGAGTTGAACAAGGAATAATTTTATTAGATGAACTCTTCTTTTTAAAGTTTTGCTTGTTTTTGTCCCTTCTTTTTTCTGTAGCTTGCAACCATTTATCTAAGAGTCTGGACAATTATTATTCTTTATCCATGTTTCCTTCCTTCCTTCCTTCCTTCCTTCCTTCCTTCCTTCCTTCCTTCCTTCCTTCCTTCCTTCCTTCCTTCCTTCCTTCTTTCCTTCCTTCCTTCTTTCTTTTCTTCCTTCTTTCTTTCTTCTTTCCTTCCTTCCTTCCTTCTTCCTTTCTTTCACAATCACATGTGATAATACTCATAAATCTTTTTACTAACTTGAAAGTGCTATGTAAAAGCTCACTATTTGCTACTATGATTTCTTTAAAAAGTAACTGAGTTTTAGTAATAGATTGTTTTTTTTAATGAAGCTGGAGAGACTTGTCAAGCATGAGTTGCAAAACTGAACTTGCTCATTTGTGTCCAAATCTCAACAATTAATTTCTAAAGCTTCTGTTCATCTATCACTTTAAAAAGTCTTTTGGTACTGAAATACTACAATAGCCTATTGTTTAAATAAGGCGTGAGAGTACTATTCTGTTTGATTTTATAATGACTCAAACCCTTAATAAAGTTTCTGGGTAATTTAGCAAATTAATATAAAAATAACAAGGCAAATATGCAATATTGTTTAAAAAAAAAAAAAAAACACTGCCCAAAGTACTTTTCTGCTATCCCATAGTAATACTTAACAATCCCTATTTCATTTCTGAGATTCAAGAAGATGAATAGACATCAGAATCACCAAGGAAACAAACTGAAAATGGTTCTGACTCTTTCCATATGAGTTTTCTTGGTGGTACATCATTTGTATGAATTAGATAGATGTTAGTACAGTCTATCTTCTGTTATTCTAATCCCTGAACAATCACTCTGATGGTATTTATTAGGGTAAAAGAAGCCACAACCATTCTTCCCACCAGACCCTACTTTGATGATCCATCAATATGCCATTTCTTAACTAATTGCGGTTGTAATGGAAGCTAAATGGTCTTGGTAAAGTGCTGCTGTGTAAACTGAGAGGTAATCAAGAGACAGCTTGTAGTCCACTTTTATATTTCTGGAACTTTCTCACCAAAGGTTTTTGGAATTAATTGTAGTTTATCTCTACAGGGATGCTAGCTAAAAATAATCGAGAATCAGGCTAACTATAATCAAGAAGCTAGAAGTCTGACAGTGAAGGCAACATTCTGCTGCCTCAGTTTTATTTTATGTTTTTGCTGGTAGACATAGGATACCTATTCTTTATTGACCTTTAATCATAGTGGCCCACAAATGTAAAAACTTTAATACTTACTTAAATAATACCTTGCATTTGTTAAAAATTAATATCACAAGTAAAAAGTGAATTTGATTTTAGTTCATGTTAAAAATATTTAGTTGACTGAAAATTGAAAAAGGTTATATGACTATTAGAAATGTTATTGACATTTTAGGCTACATTATTAGAAATAGAATGTTCAAGTCAAGTAAGAGTTTTATGACTCTTTTGATTGGTCCTATTTCCATTTTTATGAGAAATTCATTAGCTACATTAGGAGAGTTTAGGTAAGACAGTAAAAACTTTTGAAAACATGTCTGATTTAAGAATTTCGTGATTCTTATTCAAGTCCTAAAGGAACTGGTGCACCAAAAAAGATATCATGACAAAAGCTGTGGAAAATAGATATACAGGTGTCTCAATGGATGGAGCACTGGACTTTGAATCAGGATGACTCATCTTCATGAATCAAATCTGGCTTCAGACATTTATTAGCTGTGTGACCCTAGGTAAGTCACTTCACCCTACTTGCCTCAATTTTATCATCTGTAGAGTGATCTGAAGAAGGAAATGGCCAACTACTCCAGCATCTTTATCAAGAAAACTGCAAATGGGGTCACAAAGAGTCAGATATGACTAAATGATTGAACAACAAAAGTTACTAAGGCACAGATTTGAATTCAAATTACAGCTAGATCTAATTTAGACAGCTAGGTGGTGCAGTGGATAGAGCACCAGCCCTGAAGTCAGGAGGATCTGAGTTCAAATCTGGCCTCAGAAACTTAATATTTTCTAGCTGTATGACCTTAGATAAGTCACTTAACTCTCAGGGGAAAAAAGAAGGAAAAAAAAAGAAGCAATTGGCAGCAGGCCAACTTGCTATTGAATACTAATCTAGGAGGGTAGAACTTTTTGAATTCTTTCTTCTATAGTGAGAGAATTAATTGCAAAGTCAAATATACAGATGTAAATTAAGTGATTTCCAAATTTCCCCTATAAGAATTGAACTTCTTCAGGAGAAAACAAAACAAAATGACAACAAAACCAGACAACTGTCTTTATTTTCATTTTTATTTGTATCCTAGAATTTTGTATTGAATGTGGCAAACATTTAACAAATGTTCTCTTCCTTCCAACTAATCACTCTGGTCTGATAGAAGAACTATTAAAGGAAACTCAAAGCAATGGCTTTGAGTGAATCTTCATTCAAAGTATCCTTTCACATCTGGGCAATTTTCAGGAGGCCTCTCATTGACCATAACGTGGACTATAAACTCAGTAGCGAACTGAAGTTTGAAAAGAGAATTGGACAGGAGATTTTTTTCTACACACAAATCCTCTAATTTTAGTAATTGGATTTCCAGTTGAGCAAAGAAACTTTAAACATTCCCCTACTATTTTAGCTTTTTCATTTATTAGTTAGCTAAACTTGGGCAAGTCTATGAAATTTTTTGAGATTTTTTTTCTACTCATCTACAAACAAGGCATAATGTTACTTGTGCTTACTGCCTCATAGAGTAACTGTAAAGAGCATTTTGCAAATCTTAAAGTACCACAGAATTGTGTGTTATAATTTTTATCTCTTTTAGCCTCAGTGGTGGTCCTTGAATTAGAAATAGAAGGATAAGGAAGATAGAGGATTCTGCTATGTGAAGCTGCTTTTGCTTAGACTTATGATGGCTGAAGAATTTTGCACAGAGGACAGAATTAATTATAATTTTTCTTCTCACACTCCCTTGTGTGATTTAGGGTAACTCAGTTAGCCTTCTTAAGCTCATTTTCCCATCTGTAAATGAAGCGTTTACTTTAATGGCTTCTGAGATCTCTTCCTGCTTAGACCTGTGTTTCCAAGAATTAAAAATTCATTTGAATCAGGAAAAAGTCTTGGTAGGTTTTTCTCCCTTCCTTCTTTCTATCCTTCCTTCCTTCCTTCTTTCAATTCTTTCTTCCTTCCTTTCTTCCTTCCTTCCTTCCTTCCTTCCTTCCTTCCTTCCTTCCTTCCTTCCTTCCTTTTTCCTTCTCTCCTGTCTCCCTCCATCCCTTTCTTTCTTCCTTCCTCCCATCTCCCTCCCTGTCTCCCTCTCCCTCTCTTTCTTTTTCTTTTTTCTTCCTTCCTCTCTCTCTCTCTCTCTTTTTCTCACTCTCTCTCTCTCTGTGTATTGGTGCTAGTCAAGCACTTTGACAGAGTCAAGGATAACCTTAGATAAATAGAAAATTAATGAGAAGAGAGAAATAATAACAACCTTAATATGAATAAGTTAATTATGGGAAATAGTTTAACCTGACTGTCCTACCTCCTCCAGGAAAGAACTTTTCCCAGAGGATTCAGAGAGGACTGTTTGAAAAATTGTCCAGAAGGGAAGCAATAATTCAACTTGCTAAAAGTCTATGATGACAAGAATGCCTTGGGCCAAAAAGCCTGGTATCTCTGTCTAATGACACTTATAAAAATGTTCTGCAAATGATCCTGTTTGGTATGACCTGAGCTTATAGTATATATTTTTGAATTTGCCAATTATTTCATAGTTTCAGACATTCAATACCCATTTTTTAAAGTAGGTGAACAGAATTTTGGAATGTTGACAAAATAAAATTACATAACAATGCAGTTTTTAAGACAATATCTTGTCACGTTATTTCACTTCATAGGCATTCTCTTTATGTGATATTTCAAGTAAGAAATGAAAGTGTTATGTTTTAAAATGCAAAGTTGTTATAGATAAATTATAAATCTATGTTTGCCACAGGAGGCTCAAACTGCATTCTTTTCTGCTTCCTCTCTCGATCCACTGAAGTCCTTTGGGGCTCAACTGATGTAAATGAGTTACCGTACATGATGTCACACTGCCGAGCTATTCTCTTCCCTGTTCTGCCATCTTGTTCATTGCTGCTGAGCCCTCCCTGAAGGTGCTCTGTTACTCTCTGTACTTATTGCCCCATTGAAAGACAAAATGTCAGAGAACCTGGCTAGGACATTGAGATCTCATGGACTTACACATTGATTTAGATTGAATTAAAATAATTTGATTTCAATATTGTGTTTTCCTTGATAGCTCAAAGTTTTGGAATTATGTTTGGTTCTTGGAATTTGTTTTGGTTCTTGTCTCACTGATGTATTTTGCAATTTTTCTACTACTTAGAAAATGAAGTTAGAGGTCCTGAGGAATTAATGACTGTGACCAGCTGGGGAATAAGTTAATCATTTAGCTAAACTGATCCTCAGAAGACATACATAGTTCTATTATAGAAGACTTTCTTCAATCTTTTACTAGCTCTTATGCCCTTTCCAAATCAAGTGAAGCAGTTCTCCCCATTTATCAACTGCATTGCTTCCTCACTTCTGACACTTGGAGTTTCTAATTTCTTTACATAACATTTAATACATAAAATAATAAAACATTATCCTTTAAATACATGAAGCCTTTCTAGAACCACTTAGCTAAATTTCTCCATCCCCATTTGCTTTTTATCACAAAGGACGACTCTTTGTAGCAGGATTCCTCAACAATCATGTGGCTCCTCTTTTTAAAGGTATTTAATAAATTTAATATGTTACATTCAGAGTTACTTTGTTTATCTGTTTTTCTTCTAAATTTCATTCTGTGGTTGACTATAAATTTTTAATGCTCTAATTACGCTTCCTTTTCCTCCAAATTCCCTCCTTCTCTCTTTCATTCTCTCCTTTCCTCTCTTTCTTCCTTTCTTTCTCTTCCCTACCCCTTCCTTCCTTCCTTCCTCCCTTTCTTTCTTCCTCCCTCCCTCCCTTTCTCTCTCCCTTCCTCCCTCTTTCTTTCTTCCTTTCTTCCTTCCTTCCTTCCTTCCTTTTTTCCTTCCTTCCTTCCTTCCTTCTTTTCTTCCTTTCTTTTCCACAACTGTTTCAGACCAACAATCCTATAACAAAAGGGATGGAATCTTAATCTACTTCAGCAGCACCAAAGTTTCAATATAATTATTTTTCAAATTATGAATTTTTTAAAATACAGGGTGTGCATGTATGTGTCAGATCTCTGAAGTGTCAAAGGATACTTAAACTAAGATTGAATAAATAATAATTTAATACAAAAGGTAAGAATTTAAATTGTATATTTTCATATTTTAATTGTTTTACCCAGGCAGATTCATATAACTTGAATCGAAGATTAAAGAGAAGAATAGACAGAAACAGAAGAAGACTGAGATTCACAAGAAAGCTGAGGTCTCATTTATTTTGATTCAGAATTACTGCAGGAAATCAGAAGGTAAGTTTAACAAAAGGAAACTTAATGAGAATGTATTTTTATCTTGCCATTTGGAATTTCCAGAGGCTGCTTATCAATTAAATTATTTTTTAAACTTAACAAAAGAATAAGTTCATGGTCAAGATGTAAATGAACATTGAAATAAGATTCACAAGCTACCATTCTTTTGACAGAACAAAAGACAGGGTGATTATGAAAGTTTTGTACATTTGAGCAAAGCACCAATCTAATGAATCTTTGTTTGAAGGGGCAAAGGCTCACACAGTAGCTCTACCTTCTCATTATCACAAAATTTTAGGTCAGAACCAAAGCAGAATTGAGGACAAAAATGCTTGTTCATGTCTCTTTCAACTCCTGTCTTTCATTGTTTCCAAGTCTACAACTTTCTGATGGCTTTACACCAGCTCGAGGATAATCCTTAGAATACATCTTTTTTACAGTGCAGGTTAGCAAATAACCATGTCATGAAAAGAAGAAGGAAACCTGTCTAAAAAAAGGAGTGCTGAGGGAAATTTACGTGTCACATAGACCAAATGGCTCCATAAATCATAGCTCTCTAGCCTTCATTTCATTTTTTTAAAGACTCCGAATTGTATTAACTAAAGACTTTCTGCTTAATTAACTACATTCCATGACATAAGCAGGAGAGCAGATAGGTCAAAGGAAGTTGTTTTTCTTAAGAAATGTAACTTTTTAGACATCATGAGAAATGACAATTCAATTAACACAATTTCTTATACAAATGTGCAAAATATCACATGTTATATATACATTTATATGTAGCCTATATACATATATAGTATACTTATATACATTCTATATATGTATATATAAACAGACATATATGCTGTTATATACATATCTATGTATACATGTATGTATGTGTATGTATATATAAATTTCCTCCTGAAAGAAACAAGGCTTATTTTCTTTTAATAAAATGGTAGCAAGACTAAAGTAACAAGATTCTGACAAATGTTTGGTATTTTTAACATAATTAATATAAGGCTATTTTTATTCTTCCTAGTTTTTTTTCTTTGTTCTCTACGTAGCTTATCATATAATTAGGCCTAATGTTGGTTGGGGATGGGGATGATCAATCAGATAGTTTTAAATAAAAACAGTTGAATTTACCTGGAATTTGGGAAAACATTTTGAAGCTTATGACCCAAGACATCCAGGAAAAGAAAAAAACAAAACAAAAATAAAACAAACAAACAAAAAACCTTAAGAGTTTTAGGAATTCTGAGTTCTATTGAGCTATCCTTTGACTAAGGACCTGATCAGATCTGCTACTTGATGTAAATTACAAATTTAAAAAGTAATTAAAATAGTTTGTATCTCTTCCAAATTTCTAAAATAGCTTATTTCAAATAGTAAATATTTTGAAATCCAGAGAAGTACTTCTAATATTAGGGCTAAAATGTTGCTTCCCTGTTGTACAGTTTTAATTCTCACCTTCCCCTGTTGTATATCACCTTTATCCTATTATACTTAGGTGTCTGTGTAATTGAAATTATTATGTTATCTCATTTCCCTGAGTTCAAATCCAGCTTCAGATACTCACTATGTATGTGGCTCTGAACAAGATCTTAATCTCTGTTTGCCTCATGTTTCTCAATTGTAAAGGGAAAGATAAAAATACCATTTCCCTCCCAGGGTCACTCTAAAGATCAACAAGATAATATTTGAAAAATGCTTAGCAAAGTGCCAAGTACATAGTGGGTACTGTATAAAAGCTAGCTATTGTTACTGTAATTATTATTTTATGATGCAAGTCATATCCAGAGAGATTTAGAAAATAGCTTCTATATTCATCACATAAGTGTGAATTCCTAATCAGGTGAAATCAGTGGGGACATCTGAAAAAAGTAAATATATTCAAGTACCCCTTTATTATTATTTTTTTTTCTTTTTTTGCTCCTTTGTCTCAAATCATCCATTAGCACCAATCCTCTGCATCAATGTTAAGGAAACACACAATTTGGTTAGAGATCTAGGATATTAGCCCATCAAGTGATTTTCTTATTTATATGGCATTTTTCTGGATAATCTCAAGTTATACATTTCTTCTCAAATAATCAGTGCATACCACCCTTTTATTACAATTTGTTAAACATATTTTCTACTGACAAATCTGTTCTCTTTTTCTCCTTAACACTTGCCCTATTCCATGGAGTGCATAATCCAAATCTCATTTCCATATTAAAAATAAGAAAATTTTATATTTCTTATTTTTGTGTCATTTCTTTTGATCTCACTAATTCACTTCCCCCACCAATTCCCTTAGGAATAATTATAGACTAGAAATTAAACTAATAAATTGACAAGCATTTCTTGAGTACCTACAAGGTGTTAAGAACAATGCAGATTTCTAGATAAACAGAGATAAGAATTTAACCAAATCTTTTTTTTTTCTCTGGGAATTTATTATTTTTTTTGGGGGGGGAGAAAGTTTATCTATAGTCACATTTATTTGTATACATATATACCCACATATAAATATAGCATAAATACAAGATTGAATATAAAATACACTTGGGAGGGTTGTTGTTTAATCAATTAAGCTCTTTGTACCCTCAATTGGCATTTTCTTGGCAAAAATACTGGAGTGGTTTACCATTTCTTTTTTTAACTCCTTTTACAAATGAGGTACTGAAACAAACAGGCTTAAATAACTTGCCCAAAGTCTTATAGCTATCAAGAATCTGAAGGAAGATTTGAATTCAGATTTATAGATTCAAGTCCACTACGCCAGGGCTTCTTAAGCTTTTTTTAAACTCGTATTCCCTTTTCACCTGAGAAATTTTTACATGACCTTGGGAATATAGTATATAAAATAGGCATACAAATCAAACATTTGCTACTAATAAATTATAAAAAATAATTTTTAAGAAAAATAACAAATCCATAAAAATAATTCTTTGATATTCATTTAATTTTACCATTTATTAATAATGAAAGCAAATCTGCATACTAATGAGATGAATGTGCTTGTTTATTTTTACATAAAGAACTAACACTTGGTGGACTATTTGATACCTTTGACTATTACCAATTTTTTGTAACCCTCACATTTAATTATGTGACCCTATATGGGATTACAACCTACAGTTTAAGAAGCTATTCATTATTCCACCTCCCACTTGGGAATATAATATACAATATACATGTGTATCTATAAATGAGATGTATATGTCTACATCTGTATGCATGTATAGATATAGAATTTATATTTATGATAATTAAGTATAAATTTAAATCCTAGATCAGGTTTGATATACTATGCAATGTATTTCAACTAATCTCTAAAAATGAAGAAAAAAGGACAATTGTATCTTGGAATTTTTTTTCTATCCATTAAATCATTTTCCAGTCCAAAGCACTATAGGGACCAAGTGACTTTCACAAAGAGCTAGATGAAGGAAGATATATTGTACTCTTATCTTCCTAAGCATCTTATATTCAACCCTGTATTGATTCTGGATACAGAGGAATTTTTTCCAAGATTCTAGTTTTTCAAGGCACTTATACTAGTGAACAGAGGTGAGAAAATAGATGTGGGAAAAGGGGAGGAGGACAGGAAATCCCTTTTGGTTAAGATCTGTAACATTCCATCAGGACACCTCAGAGACTAAAATTTGACAGATAGACAATTTAAAATGAAAGACAGGCTAATGTGTATTCAAGTTATTCAAACTACCCACCTACTAGACTCATTAAGAGTTTAACATATTTGTAAATTTTATAAGCGCACTAAAAATTAATTAATGTCAGTTAATAGGTAGTTATAACCATAGTCTCAATCCTTTTAGAATGATTTGTTACAGTTATATGATTACAGTAAGATATAGTGTGGAATCATGGATAGACATAAAAAAAGAATTCAACATTATTTACCACCTACCTTGACACAGTAGGACAACAGCAACAACGAAAGAATACAAAATTATATTTGTTATCATAAGTTTTGAAATTTAATTAGAATCATATTCATCAGTATAATGGAACTATTCAAAATGAACTTTCAGGTGTCAGCCTTGATTTCACATACATTTTAATGTAATTGAGAGTAAACATTTTGTACTTTCCAACAGTTTGAGAAAATTGTCAATTACATACATATTTATGATGCTCATAATCACTCTAGATCATTTTCTAGTGGGTTAGTTCTTGATCATAAGCCATATATTTTGGCAAAGGAAATTTTGATGTTACTTAAATCTTTTGGTCTACTATTGTTACTTGTAAAATGTTCTAAATTAGTCATTGTTAAGCTAAATGGCACACATTCCATAACAAGAAAACAAACTTGGCAATTCCTCACATTATTTCCTTTTTTCTCTCCTATAAAAGAAAAATATTTCCAAAAAGCTCAAGTATATAGTCTTACCACTATAACCATCCGGAGAAAATACACTACTCCAAATCTCTTGAAAAAGTTCAGGTTAATAACACAGAAATTGAACAGATTATTACCCCCAAAACAAAAATAATATGTAAAGATTACTACAAATAATTACAAAAATCTCTCCACTTTTTTGCATCCATCTGCTCATTGGTACATATCTTTTAAATTATAGTACTATAATTGTATGGGGTCCTCCATATGGGAATAAATTATAAGTTACTCAGACATTCATTATTTATATGATGTAGCACCATTTAATGAGAGAATTTGGAGTGGTCTTTCCCATTGAGTCATTATGCCTTAGACTGTCTCAGCTGGTCCCATCTTTGGTGTTCAGTTCCATGGTTCTTTTCCATGTCTACATTTCTCTCTCTCTTTTTTTTTAATATTTTATTTTATTTTATTTAATAATAACATTATATTGACAGAATCCATTCCAGGGTGATTTTTTTACAACATTATCCCTTGCACTCGTTTCTGTTCCGATTTTTCCCCTCCCTCCCTCCACCCTCTCCCCCAGATGGCAAGCAGTCCTATATATGTTAGATATGTTGCAGTATATCCTAGATACAATATATGTTTGCAGAACCTAACAGTTCTCTTGTTGCACAGGGAGAATTGGATTCAGAAGGTAGAAATAACCCGGGAAGAAAAACAAAAATGCAAATAGTTCACATTCGTTTCCCAGTGTTCTTTCTTTGGGTGTAGCTGCTTCTGTCCACCATTTATCAATTGAAACAGAGTTAAGTCTCTTTGTCAAAGAAATCCATTTTCATCAGAATACATTCTCATACAATATCGTTGTTGAAGTGTATAATGATCTCCTGGTTCTTCTCATTTCACTTAGTATCAGTTCATGTAAGTCTCGCCAGTCCTCTCTGTATTCATCCTGCTGGTCATTTCTTACAGAACAATAATATTCCATGACATTCATATACCACAATTTACCCAGCCATTCTCCAATTGATGGGCATCCATTCAATTTCCAGTTTCTAGCCACTACAAACAGGGCTGCCACAAACATTTTGGCACATACAGGTCCCTTTCCCTTCTTTAGTATCTCTTTGGGGTATAAGCCCAATAGTAGCACTGCTGGATCAAAGGGTATGCACAGTTTGATAACTTTTTGGGCATAATTCCAGATTGCTCTCCAGAATGGTTGGATTTGTTCACAACTCCACCAACAATGCATCAGTGTCCCAGTTTTCCTGCATCCCCTCCAACATTCATCATTGTTTTTTTCTGTCATCTTAGCCAATCTGACAGGTGTGTATATCTCAGAGTTGTCTTAATTTGCATTTCTCTGATCAATAATGATTTGGAACACTCTTTCATATGAGTGGTAATAGTTTCAATTTCATCATCTGAAAATCGTCTGTTCATATCCTTTGCATGTTGACATTTCTCTTTCCTTAATGCTCTAATGATCTTTTCCTAATTGCCAAGAGCCCTATTGAATTCTCTTGTTCTCACATTGATTTCTTGGTCCCTTGTATTCTGATACACTTTACAGAGAATTCTCACAAAGCAAGTGCTCCCATGGAAATCAGAAGCAATACAAGAATACCTTCAAGGTCTCTCTGAAAAGCTTTGAATTGATTATGAGACATGGGAGAAATTGGTAAAGGACCACCTAGGATGATGTGCTCACGTTAAAGAATATGCCCTTTATACCAAAGCTGCTGTCATTATATCATGTAGAGGAAAAACAGTAGATATACAGGTACATAATTCTACATTCTCTACTCTATTATGTGAGATTGTTTGTGGGGAGGCAGAGCCAAGATGGCAGAATACAGGAAGGAACTCTCCCAATCTCTTCCCCCAAGCCACTTGAAATTCCTTTAAATAATGACTCTGAATCAATGGCATTATTGGTAGCTTCCAGACCTCTCAGCCCAGAGACACTAGAAAAGACCTGAAAGGTCAATAGAAAAGGTCCGTTGAACCTAGGTTGGAGTCCAGCACACAATCCCAGGACTGGCAGCCCCAACCCTGGTCCTAGACCTAGTCTGGACCCAAACTGCAGCATCAGCAAGGTGGGACC
Source organism: Antechinus flavipes (assembly GCF_016432865.1). Lineage (NCBI taxonomy): Eukaryota > Metazoa > Chordata > Mammalia > Dasyuromorphia > Dasyuridae > Antechinus > Antechinus flavipes. Next base: position 263,534,871 of record NC_067402.1, read on the forward strand.
TCTGAATCAGCAGCAGTGCTGGAGTCTTCTGAATCTCTCAGCCCAGGTACACGAGGGAAAACTTGGTCAATGAAGAAGATTTGTGGCAATGGTGTGAGAGTCTGGTAAGCAGTCCCAGAGCAAGCTGTGTCAGCAGAGCCACAGCCCCAACTCCAATGGTGTTGCTGTAGCACACTAGATCTTATGATTACTATGGGGTGGGGGCACTTCTAACAGCTCCAGGGCAGAAAAGAGTTCTTGTGGTAAGGTTCCTAGAAGAATCTTTGAAAACAGTTGTACAAAACCCCTGAAGTTTGGAACAGTACCCCATTCACCCTGGAAACAGACCTATTTTAACAAAGATAGAAAAGATGAGGAAAATGTGCAGACAGCAAACAAAGTTTCTGACCATAGAAAGTTACTATGGTAAAAAAGAAGATCAAAAGATATACTCAGAAATGATAACAAAATCAAAGCTCCTACATCCAAAGCCTTAAGAAAAATAAAAATTGGGTTCAGGTCACAGAAGAGCTCAAAAAGGACTTTGAAAATCAAGTAAGAGAGATAGAGGAATAGTTAGGAAAAGAATTGAGAGTGGTGCAAAAGGAAATACAAAAAGCTATTGAGGAGAAGAATGCCTTAAAAAAAGCAAAATTGGCCAATTGGGAAAGAAGGTACAAAAGTTCACTGGGGAAAATAATTCCTTAAAAAATAGAATTGAGCAAATTCAAGGTAATGAGTTTATGAGATTGTGCTTACAGAACTAATATAAGATGATGACCTATATTGGTAGGAAGTTTCCTTATCAATGTTACCTATATCAATGAAATCACAGGTCTAGTTCCTTTTGTTTTCCTCATGGGTTCAAATTCATATTCTTCTACTAACTTGTTTAAACTTGAGCACAACCTTCTACTCTCTATATCATAGCTCCTTTATAAGTAAAATGAAGGACAAATTTAATGATCTCTAAGTCTTTTTCCAGCTTAAAATCTATGATGTGTGTTACATTGTCTACTCTTTTTCTCAGAAAATTATTCCAGCCCTTTTGGAATGAGTCAGAAGATGGCTATCTTGCCACTAAAACATTTTATCTCCAATTCTTTCAGGCAGGTTCACAAACAATGTGTCTTTGAACCATCTAATTCAATTTGGCCCTTACCTCTCAGGCTCAACAACTCTACCATCAACCCAAAGACATCCTTAAGCAGTATTGAAGACACCTCCAGTTTTCCTTCTTAATTACAAACACTTGTTTCTCACTCCTTACTGAATTAGAGAGATAATTTCCTTCCTTCCTTCCATTTATTAGTGAATTAGTGATCTAGCAGGATAACTCCACTAAATAGAATTCACTAATAAGTCTTTTGAAGACTGGGGGAAATTAGCCCCTTTTCTCTCCTCCCATCCCATGCCTCTAATCCTCCCTATCTTTTATCCCTTAACCAATTCTTGTGATTGGGGAACAGACCAAGAAAATTACCCTAAGGCTTAAAGAAGCTTCAAGAAAGAATAGAGGAAGTGCTGAGGAATTGTCCCTGGTATACCAAGGATAAAGATTTCTTTGGAAAATTGTGGATGATGAGCATCCGTTACACCAGGCTTCAGGATAAGAATGGTCCCATCAATCCAGAAACTAGGGCCATAGAAAGGAAGCTGGGTTTACTAATATTATTTGTACCTGTAAAAACAAAACTGGTGATTCTTAATGCTTTTTCTCTGTCTTTTCCTTCTTCCCAACCCCTCCACTAGCTCTTTGTGAAAGTCTCTTGGTACCTGAGGAAACTGAATACACTGTATGGAAAAAAAAAATAATTCAAACACAAGAATCCTCGTTTCTTCATTTGTGGAAACTACTTCACATATATAACTCTTATGAATCACTTTTTTTGTTTTTGAGTTATTTTAATTATTTCTGACTCTCTTTAATTATCTTATGACAATTTAAGTGAATTTCTCTAAATCACACACCTAGGCTCTGAGGCCAGATGTGAATTCAGGTTTTCATTACTCTAGGACTCAGGGGTCCTCAAACTTTTTAATTTGGGATTTTCTGGGCAAAAATATTGGAGGGATTTGCCATTTCCTTCTCCAGATCATTTTACAAATGAAGAAACTGAGGCAAATAGGATTGTAGGACTTGCTCAGTCTGTGCCAGACAGCCTAATGGATTTTGGAGATAACAAAACTAAAAGTGGTAAATGGTCTCTGCCCTTAAGGAACTTAATATAGAAAAGGAAGAAATGAAGATTATTTTCTACATACAAATTGATCTAGAAGTTCTTTGCAACCATACCAATTTTGTTACTTTGTTTTCCCCCTTATCACAGTTGCTTCTATTTCTATCACTCCGACTTTGCAATATGTATATGACTTAACAACACCAGTCACTTCTCTTTCCTGATCTTTGTTTCCTTAATTATTTAAAAAAAAAATTGGCTTTGAGGCACAGAAAGCATCAGAAGGAGCATTTATTCTTTTTTTCTTTCTAATGTCCCTGTCAGTGCTAAAATATATGGACTAAGTTCTTAATAAATACTTTCTGAATTAAATATGATTGCCATAATACAAGCTTGCTAATTTTCTATTATGAGCAGGGAGATGATTTAATGACTTAATGCTCTTAGAAGTTGAAGATGCCAGGGCTTCCTGGCGCATGAAAAAGTCTGGCACGCCAATAGAAACTTGAAGCCTACATACAAAACCATTTCAATCAAAATCAAAGTTGGCTTTACTTTTTAAATTAAGAGGGTACAGACATCTAAACTCATCCCATTAATATATTATTTCAGGATTACAGAACTGAAAGTGATTCCTACTTCAACTGATTTCATGACATCTCATGTGACATGATCTATGGTCATTTCCATCTATGGAAAATGTTCCAATTTTTATGATATTACTCCTTCTATGTCTTTCCATTTAAGCCTTATATTTTCATATATTTATGTGTGTTTATATCTTTATGTCATATATGTCTGTATTTATATCTTATTTCTTATGAGATCCTAAACTCTTTAATGTTCTTATTCCCTCATGCACTTAGCATAAAAGAATGGGATTAAAGGTGTTTAGGAGATGTTTAAGGATTAAAAGAATAGAACAGCATACTGTATTGACCTTGCATTTATTACATTTATGCATATATGAAAAATAATATGTTTTATTTTTATTATTATTTAGAGTTATATATTATTATTTACATAGTAAAACACAATATCTGGTATCAGATAGTGTCAACTATTTTCCAGACACTATAGAAAGTTCTATATTAATATTGTCAAAACATCCCTAACAGGTAGATACAATTATCTTTATTTTATATATGAGGAAATTGAGGCAATGAATTTTTAAGTGAATTTCTCTAAGTCACACACCTAGGCTCTGAGGCCAGATGTGAATTCATGTTTTGATTACTCTAGGACTCAGGGGTCCTCAAACTCTTAAAATAGGGCACCAGTTCACTGTCCCTCAGACTGTTGGAGGGCCATAGTAAAAACAAAACCTTGTTTTGTGGGCCTTTAAATAAAGAAACTTCATAGCTCTGGGTGAGGGGGATAATCGTCCTCAGCTGCAGCATCTGGCCCGCAGGCCATAGTTTGAGGACCTCTGCTAGGTCAAGCATTTTACCCCATCTATATATCTTGCTATCTTTATCTCTATCATGGGACTTATTTTTTTATCAAATAACAAAATATTCATATTATATTTTTTAACTAGTAAGTCCTATCAAGTTAGAAGCTGTTTCATTTTTTGACTTTATATCTCTCTAGTGTCCATCTCAGTGCCTGACATAATAAATGCTTGTTAGTTGATTGAGACATGTTATTTATTATTGGTATACATTTATATTGCTTATAAACCTTTAAACTATGTTGATTTGTCATTTTACATTGAATTGTTCTTTCTCCCATCAATCATGAGAATCATTTTTAAAAACATGACAATTGACCCTGAAGACAAATTACTCCTATTTCCTTTTCAAATTTTATATTTTTCAATAGTGTTACTAATATATAAAAGCTTGAGAAAGGTACTTTAAAAGATGCTATCTCAATTGAAGTCAAAGCTCTCGCTAGGAAGCATCTTGCAAATCGTCTTGTCTGTCAACAGATCAGGAAATTAAGGCTCTGACAATTAAGTGATTTTGTTAAGTTCAAACAAAAAAGGAAGGAGTCAGATTTTTCAGTTCCCAATTCTATTACACTCTAAAGCCTGATTCAAGGATCCTTCTTTGATCCATATTCAATGAAATTTTACTTGATACTTAATATAAGACAGAAGGTAGAAAGTTTAGCATGTGAATGAGGAACAAGACATTTTGCTTGGTTCAAAAAGGACTAGAAGTGATTAAAAAAACTTGCAAGATCTAAGTTGAGTATAAGAAAAAAAAATAGGCCAACAAAGTAGTAAACTAGTGAAACCAAGAATGGACAATATTCACCTGATGCTCTTAAAAATATCCTTAAAGCTTGAGGAGGATTGAGAGTCTTCCTTTTCAAGGATAAAGTGAAATTAGGTGGATTATCAAGCTTCATTTAACTCTATAGTTTTGGTTATATGTATCCCAGTCTCTTCAATGGAACTTAGACATGGGCAAAGCCTTAGATAAAAACCAAAAACCAAATCAAAACAAAAAGCTTCTAGTTTAATCTTTCAATTCACAGATAAATTGATCTGTGGGATCTACAATAATTTACTCTTGATCACAATACAGTATAATACAGTAAGGGGAAAACTTGGGATTTGAAACTCTTTCTTCTGACCCCAGATTCTGATTTTATTGTTGTTTTCCTTGCCTTTTTTTTTTTTGCCTTCCTTCATTCCTTTCTTCTTTCCTTCCTTGGTTCCTTCATTCTCTCTCTCTCTCTCTTTCTCTCTCTCATCTCTCTCACTCTGTCTCTCTCTCTGTCTCTGTCTCTCATCTCTCTCTCTCTGTCTCTGTCTCTCTCTGTCTCTCTCTGTCTCTCTCTCTCTCTCTCTCTCTCTCTCTCTCTCTCTCTCTGTATTTCTCATATTACAAGCTCTGTGTTGTCTACAAACAAAATTCACTACCTAGTTTTATTTAGTTAAATGACAATTTGCTTTAGCAATTGACATAGATGTTCCAAAAATCTGATAGTAATTTTATACTTTAAGACCTCTATCTATTAAGTTTTAATAGCTTGAAACTGCACTCAGACTTTTGAAACACCCTACATTTATAAGGAAGCATAGGATTCCAAAAAGAAAAAATGTCAGAATTGTGAAGGACTTTAGATACCATTTAAAGCAGACCATACCTGAAAAAAGATTCTCATCATCCTCCCTGCACCCTATATCTGATAAATAGCCACTTGCTTTTGGTTTTAAAAATCAAACATCATTAGCAGTATCACTAATCACAACAGAAAACATCTCAAGAGATGGGAATACTCACTGTCACCTGAAGCAACCCATTCTACTTTGGGACAGCTCTAATTAGCACAATCTGTCTTATTGCAACTTCTGCTTATTGTTTCTACTTTTGCCTTGTGGGATCAGGCCGACTAAATGCAATCCTGCTTTTACTAACTTTAGTCAAATAACATTATGATGTAACAAAAAGAAGCCAGTGATTAATATGCCCACCAACATCTGTGCTTTTCTAAGGGTGGTTTTCCATAAATCATCACACAATATGTGTAAAAACATATCTTTCAATTAAAAATACAAACTGTTTCATCCTTTTGAAACACAGTGGTGGGCAAATGTTATGGAGCTAGAGAATCCCACTGTAGACCCAATCATACATTTGGTAAGTGTTCTGTGGTTTAGGGCTGGTTAATGCTAGTAGTGTTCAACTGCTAGCTTAGGTCATTTTTGCCAACCTAATTTATGTTTTGTGTGATTTATTTCTTCATCTGAAAAATGGATATAATAATAATAATAATAGTAATACTTGCTCTATTTAGTTTGCCATCTCCTTTTCTTCAATAATGCTAAAATTTAATGACATTGTTTGAATATCAGATGCAACTACATCATTTTGGCATGTTGTTTTTCTCTCTGTCTCTTTCCATTTCTGTTTCTGTTTCTCTCTTTCTGTCTCTCTCTGTCTCTCTCCCTCTCCATATCTCTCTCTGTATGTCTCTTCTTTCCTATATCTCTGCATCTTTCTCCTATATTGTAAATATTATAATAATACTCCACTTCCCAATTACCAACTAATGGTCTTATTACAAATATTTATTTACTCAAATAATTATTTATAATCACATGTCTATTTATATTTGTAAATATTTTCTCAGCATGCCACAAGTATTTTATCAAAACTCCAAATTTAAATGAAGGTAAACTTTAAAGAAGGCAGCTAGGTGGAAAAATGCATATATTACTGGGACTGAAGTTGAGAAAACTCCTTTTCCTGACTTCAAACCTTATCTCATACACTTAATTTCCTCATCTATAAAATGAATTGGAGAAGGAAATGTTAAAACTACTCTAGAATCTTTGCAAAGAAAATCCCAAATAGGGTGACAAAGCGTCAATTATGAGTGAAGTGACTGAACAAAAAACCTTTAAGAAAATGTCTAAGCTATGGATCAAATTTCCAAAATTCATTTTCTATTACTTTAATTCTCTACATTCCATCATGCAAACTTATTCCCAGACATAATTTTAGAACTATTAGGAGCTAGGCAAATGTAAAATTCAATATTTATTTTTCACATCAAGATAATTTTTTTTAAGTTTAAATTAGTGTTCCTTAGTTGGAGAAATATATTAACTATGTTAGTTAATGATGTTTTAGTTAACTTAACCAAATCAACAAAATGGGGTCATGTGACAAGTTGATAATCATTTTAGCCAACTACATCTATAATTAAAAGTTCAATCTCATTCATGAAAAGATAATCTATGAAGAAGAAAAGCAAAAATCAGTTTTAAAAACCTTTTTAACTTGATTTTTAATTTATATTTTCTTATAAGATTTTTATACTTTTTCAAATGATTATTCATGGAAGCAAAATGGTTCACCATAAAATGGGGAATGGTTGAACAAAGTGCTGAAAATATATTGTGCAAGATGACATGATGAATGGGGCAGCTAGTTGGCATAGTTAATAGAATGTTAGGCCTGGATTCAGGAGGACTAGTCTTAGTGAGTTCATGTCTGGCTTCAGATGCATTCTAGCTATATGACCCTGGGCAAGTCATTTAATCTTGTTTGCTTTAGTTTCATGGAGAAGAAAATGACAAATCATTCCAGTGTCACTACCAAGAAAACCCCAAATGGGATCACAAAGACTTGGAAGTGACTGAAAACAACTGAACCAAAATAAGACATCTTGAGTATGAGAAAGTCAAGAAATTTGGGAAGAATAACATGAAGTGAGAGCAAGACCAAGAGAACACTATTATTATGTGTATATATATATATATATATATATATGTCTTGGATTCAAATGATAGACTTGGGTTTAAGTATGACAATACGCCAATATGCCATTTTTCACTTCTGATGATGATTATTTCTTTGAGTTAAGGAAGCCAATTAATCTTTCTGCACTACCATTCCTTCATTTGTAAAATGAGGATTTGGATCATTTGTCCATTGACCTCTCTTCTCATTTTAGATATAAAAGTCATGATCCACTAATGTAAATGAAAAGATACTCAATAGAAGCCAAAGTCCAGGGACAAGAGCAAGTTATAGTAAAAGGGGGACCAAGTCTGTAGTAAGAATAACTGGGTTCAACTATTGCTTCTGATGTTTATTACAAACATGACCTTGAACAAGTCACTTAAACTTTAGGAGTTCATAGTAGATAGTTTCTGAGAATTCTAAGTCTCTGGAATAGTTCCATTGACTGAGTAATTGAAATACTATTAATAACTCCTTGGAATAGATAAATGAACATGTACCTCTTTTTGTAATAGTTAAAAAACCTTTAAATTCAATCATTGAACTGGTTGATTTTATTTAAGTGTTCTTTCTCACATGGGAGGAGTTATTTAGTATGGGCATGGCTGGAGGGAATATGATCAAAAATATCTGTAATGCTTCAGTAAAATGGCATCAAAGAAAAGCATCAATAAAATGGATTTAAATCAAATGATCCTTAAGTCAATAATATATTTTTATTTAGTTCCCATTCCCTTCCTACCACTATTATGCTTGTCCTAAATTTCCCATAGAAGCCTGTTGATACCAAGAGCACTTTCTGCTCTTAGCTAAATGCTTATCCTAGGCTGCTGGTGATTGTTGCAATTATGACAATTATAGTGATCTTTTTTAATTGCAGAAACAATTTGTTTAGTATATGAGACATTTAGGTGTATAGTGGAGAAAAAGAACTGATTTCAAATCTAGCCCAAGGTACTTACTAGAAATGTTACGTTGGACAAGGCATTTTTATTTTTTTTTAAGTCTTAGTTTCCTCGTCTGTTAATGGGAATCAAAATAGCACCTTGGGTTGCAAGGATAAAATGAGATAATGTTGTAAAGTGCTTTGCAAAACTTTATAATGCTATATAAAGCTTAGCTAGTATTATTTCTATTTTGAGCTCAAAAGATGTCACAGAGGTTAGGAGAGAGACCTACAGAGCACAGTGGGACTAAATACAAAGTAAGAGGTTTTTCTGGCTATATATAAACTGTTTTATGCTTAAATGGTTCAAATTGAGACCCTCCTGTGGTTTCATGGCATAGAATATTGGTTTGTTTGCCATTGTACAGGAGAAACTAAAGGAGTAACGTTTTTAAACACTGCTACTACCACCAACACCAAAACCCCCCCACAAATGTTGCTTTGTTTGAAAATATCTAGAATAGACTGTTTGTTAAAAAGTTTAGAGTTGGCAAGGGTCTGAGATGATCTAAATGTATTTATAGATGTGCTAGACAATTATTCAAAAGCAAGAATTCAAAATTGATAGTAGCTGTTTAATTCCTAATTACCAATAATAGTATGCCTGTCTTGATAATTTCCAAATCATGAATGTCTACCTATCAAAGTCCCCTTTACTTACTGTATTCAACTGTTAGATTATGGACACCTTGAGGGCAAGTACTTGCTTGCATTTGTATCTCTAGCAGGTAAAGCAGTACTGGGTATAGACCAAATACTTAATAACTTCCTTTTCTCTCCTTCAATCTTCCATTTATTTTTTCCACAATTTCATCTTTTCAGTCCTTTTTAAGTGACAAGGAAATGGGAAAGTATATAATATCTCCAAGAAGATTAAACTTTAGGAAAGAGGTTGTCTAGTATCAGAGAAGAAAGAAAAAGAAAACTCATGTTATCAATGAAGTAAAAATTGATGAAAAGCTGAAATTGTTCATTAAAAAAGACAGCATTGTCTTGGTAAAAAAAAAAAAAACAAGGTTATCTGCTTTCTTTTTATAAATTATGTGTATGGGTGTGTGTGTGTGTGTGTGTGTGTGTGTGTGTGTGTGTGTGTGTGTGTGTGTGTGTGTGCTTATATGTAAATGTGAAAAGAATCTGGAGTTTTGAGTTGGAAATTTTGTGGATACTCCCTCATCAACTTAAAAATCACACTTTGTGAATAAATTTAAAAAATAATGAGACACATAGAGATTCAGTCACTTTTTTTTTGACATCACACAACTATAAAGTGTCAAAGTCAGAATGTGAACAACCTTCATACTGCCCCTGCCTTTTTCTCTCTTTCTCTCTCAATCTCTGTCTAGCTCTCTGTATGGTTTTCTGTTTCTCTTTGTCTCTGTCTCTCTCTCAAATGCATATGTACACACTCACCTATCCTTCCATTTTTATTATTATTATTATTATAGATTTTTATTGACAAAACATACACATGGGTACTTTTTCAACACTGATTCTTGCAAAAACTTCTATTCCAACTTTTTCCCCTCCTTCCCTCCACCCCTTCCAGATGACAGGTAGTCCCACACATGTTAAATATGTTAAAGTATATGTTAAATCCAATATTTGTATACATATTTATACACTTATCTTGCTGCATAAGAAAAATCAGATTTAGAAAGAAGGAAAAATAACCTGAGAAGAAAAACAAAAGTACAAAGCAAACAATAACAGAAAGAGTAGGAATGCTATGTTGTGTTCCATACTCATTTCCCAGTGTTCTTTCGCTGGGTGTAGCTGGTTTAGTTCATTACTGATCAGTTGGAACTGATTTGGATCCTCTCATTATTGAAGAGACCCACATCCATCAGAATTGATCATCATATAGTATTGTTGTTGAAGTGTATAATGACCTCCTGGTTCTGCTCATTTCACTCAGCATCAGTTCATGTAAGTCTCTCCAAGCCTCTCTGTATTCATCCTGCTGGTCATTTCTTACAGAACAATAATATTCAATAACATTCATATACCACAATTTACCCAGCCATTCTCCAATTGATGGGCATCCATTCAGTTTCCAGTTTCTGAACACTACAAACAGGGCTGCCACAAACATTCTGGCACATACCGGTCCCTTTCCCTTCTTTAAAATTTCTTTGAAATATAAGCCCAGTAGAAACACTGCTGGATCAAAAAGTATGCACAGTTTGATAGCTCTTTGAGCATAGTTCCAAACTGCTCTCGAGAATGGCTGGATGTATTCACAATTCCACCAATAATGTATCAGTGTCCCAGTTTTCCCACATCCCCTCTAGCATTCATCATTATCTTTTCCTGTCATCCTAGCCAATCTGAGAGGTGTGTAGTCTACCCTCCCATTTTTACACACACACACACACACACACACACACACACACACACACTCTATTAGTGACTGTCTTTGATGAACAGAGAATTGCATATAAAGTGACCAATGAAAAACAAAATGATTCTCAAGGATCACCAATATTTTATTGTTAAACTTTCTAAGTCATTGAAAAATGTTTCAAGGATATGATTTCTGATTCTTAAAAAAATTCAGTGTGGTATAATGGTCAGAGCACTTCCCTTGGAACCAGAAAGACAAGATTCAAGTCTAGACTGCCACATTTAGACTATAATTGCTTAGCTTCTCAATGCTCTAGGCATCTCTCAAATATTATTACCAGTCCTTGTCCCATGGAAAAAGGATGTATGTTTTTCTCATTCTTGACTAAAGACAAAACTTCTTTTAAAAAGTCAACAAATATTGTAAAATTGGTAAATTGTAGATTAAAATGATATTGTTGGCGATAGGATTTCTTTTCTTGAAAAACAAATGAAGAAAATCTTAGATGCTTTGATCATGGTATTTATTGAACCATTTTCTTTATTATTTAATATTTTAAAGAAAGAAAAATCAAAATGAAATACAAAATGGTTAATTTGACTACATTAAATGTAAATAAACATGTTTTTGAGCAAATATTACAAGTGTAGCCAAGATCAAAAGGAAAGGAAAAAACCTGGGGAAAATTCATAGACAGCTTCTCAGGTAAATGTCTATGTCTCAAATATATAAGGAACTTTAAAAAAATCTATAAACTATAAGTTATTCTCCAATTAATAAATGGTCAAAGGATATGAATAGGCATTTTTCCAAAGAAGAAATCAAAATAATTTATAGTCATAAGAATAAATGTTCTAAATAATTATAGACTAGAGAAATGCAAATTAAAATAACCTTGAGATATAATTTTATACCTATCAGATTGGCTAAAATGATTTAAGGCAAAAATGACAACTGTTAGAAGGAATGTGGAAAAATTGGGATACTAATTCATCGCTGATAGAATTAGGAACTGATCCAACTATTTTGGTTGGAGAACAATCTCTCTGGAAAACTATGTCCTTTGATCCAGCAATATAACTATTAGGTTATTTCCAACGATGATTAGGTGAAAAGGGAAAGAACCTGTATGTTCTTAAATATTTATAGCAGCTCTCTTTGTGGTGGCAAAGAACTGGAAATTGCAGGGATGCCCATCCATTAACAAATGGTTGAACAAGTTCTGGGATTGTGATGGAACACTATTATTGTATGAGAAAGGATGATCTTAGAAAAATACAGATAGAAATTGCAAATAATAATGAAGAAGAAAATGAGCAAAACTAAGAGAACATTGTATACAGTAACAATAATGTTTTAAGAAAAACTTTCAATAAATAAGTCATTTTGCTTTTACACATATACAAATTAAATACAAAGATCATTAGAAGCAAGATGTTATCTATATGGATATGATTGCTTGCCCATGCTGTAGCTTCTTGGAGCTACAGGTGAGAGTTGACTACCAGGTGGACACCAAAGGTAGATGAGCAGCCTTGAAAAAGACTTAGCAAGCCTTCAGAACACAGGTGCTAGTCTTCCTTGAAAACATTGTTCATCTCAAGTAGCATGATGATTTTACATTAGAAACTATCTAATATTAACTCCATAATTTCACATATGAGGAAATTGAGACTTAGGAATTTGAAGTGGTTTGTCCATAGTCACATAGTAATCAAGTATTAAAGCTGGCATTTGAACCTGTGTCTAGTGACTTCAAGTTTAATGCTTCATATCCTGCACCAGTCTGTGTTTCATGAGTGCAATGAGTGCTGGTGACTTGCAGCAGAGGCATAAAACATATACCTTTGGTTAGACCATTCCCCCAAAAGGCTTAAAATGGATTTTCATTACTATCTTCTATTTTAGACTTCAGGTGATTTCTCCTTCTTCTTGTGTCAGAAATGAAGACAATAAAGGTAATGGTAACTCTTTATATTTCTATGACATTTTTATAAATATATTTGCATATAAAGATATACACTTAAATATTAATCTGTCATTTGTTTCCAAAATAATAAATATGCGGAATTATTTTTATTTCCAAATAATGTTCTAATGCGTGAAGGATTTATCAGCTGTGGAGTCATAGACAAGTCACATTTCTGCTCTGATCTTCCATTTCTTTATAAAATGGGAGTAAATGTCACCTGTCACAACTACCTCACAGGATTGTCATGAGGCTCCAATAAGATGATTTAAGGGAAATAAAGCCTATTTTAGGCACCATATAAATGACATTTATTATCTTTTCTAAATCTAATATAAAACTGATTTCAAAGGGCTGGATGAGAATAAGTCAATAAGAAGTCACCGAATTCCTTGTACATACAGACTTTCTTGTAGGCAGGAGGACATAAAATACATGCCTTCTCTAAATGAAGAAACTTCTTCTAACAATTAGGGAAAAGAGTCATCAGATTAGTGCTTAGTTAATCCCAGAAAGTTTCTGAAAGGAGAATCTTAAGTCTCAGAGAAGACAGAGGACATGAAAAGATATTAAAGATATTATAGGGGATGACCATCAAGAACTAGAATAAGGAAGCACATCCAAAGAAACTTAGTGTTGTATGGCAAAATTTATATAATGGTGACCCTGGACAAATCAAACAGGCTGTTTGCCTTAATTTTCTCAATTGTAAAGTGAAGACAATAATAGCACTACTTCCCAGGGTTGTTATGAATATCATATCAGATAATATTTACATATTGTTTGGTACTTGGCACACAATAGGTGCTATATAAATGCTAGCTATTATAATCATAATCATTAAATTTGCACACAGAAAATTCAACATTTGCCTGTTGGGAGGAAGTAGCAGTTAGCTCTAGCATGCTTTCCTCTGACATAAGCCTAGCAAATTGAGATATTTAAGTTTTAAGCCACTTCATTAAGTGAGATAGAATTCTATATAATGTATTTTCTGATTATTTGATCTTAGTGTTGCTGAGTGTTTTTGTTGTTATTGTTGTTTGAAACACCACTTTGGGGTTGGATCTCTCTAAATAATTTATTGAAACAGAATATTGAAGAAAAGGAGAAAGTCAGTGAAACCAAAGGCATTTTGCCTAGATCCAAACAAAATGCTTCCATCTCTTCTGCTTTTGATAAGTGCCAATCAGTAGCATCTTTTCATAAGACTCTTTGTTAAGTGTGTTGTAAATCTCATGGCTTATCAACAGCTATTTTGATACAATTATGATTTGAGGAAATATCTACATATTTGGGGTGGAATTTCTGATTTTCATATTACTTCCTTTTCACTCTCTTTCCCAAAAGGCTTTTTAAGAAACCGAAGCGCTATTTCTAAATCCAAAACCTCAGTCTTGGTGCCTGGGAATTGACTCTCTAGGGACTGTCTGGATTCCTGGTTCACTGACCATTGCCTTCTCCTGAGTCATTCCTATTCTTTTTGCTTATCAGGTCATCCTGTTATTGTCTAAAGCGAAAACCTACCTTGTTCAGCTATATCCCCTCCTCTATCTGCTTTCCAGGGCTCAGTCATGTGAAGTGTCACTGATACAAAAACCCTGGAGACATCACTGAACTGATTTATGTGAAAGTTTTTCCCAACATTTTACATCTTTTATAATATTTCTTCCATGAAAATTGCTTTAATATTTAAAGATATGTAAAAATATATACATAGATGCATAGATTTGCATATGTATATAGTATATATCTATAACACACACACACACATATACTGCATATATTATATATAACTCTGTAGACCCAGAGCTATCTATCCATACATCCTATATATCTATTCAGATATTCTATCACCTCTAATAATCTGAATTAGTAGAATGATATCTATTTCTGCATATGTTCATAAATATTCACATACATTTATCATATGTACATCATATGTATGTGGTCTGTGTGTGTATACACAATATTTGGATAAAAAAAATATATATATATATACATTGTGTGGCCAGCAATTTCAGCAACAATTCTTGTGCCTTTTCCAAACTTACAGATAGGAAAACATGAAGGGGCTATAATATGTAATAATGAAAGAACTCACCCAATGAAAACACAGATTCACAGAATTTTCTAAGTCTTTCTGTCTCTCTCAATACACACACACACACACACACACACACACACACACACACATATATATATATATATATATATATATATATGATGTATAACTATGTTCTAGGAATTTTATATATATATATACATACATATATATATACATACATATATATATACATATATATATATATATAAAATTCCTAGAACATAGTTCTTGCTATTCCCATTTTCAATATAACTCTACTGGGTAAGGAAGGGGATTATTATTTATGCAACTCAAGGCCTAAGGACCCTTCTGATATAGTGTTCTATTATCTGACATTGTTTCTATAATTGATCATTAATTATAGTCATGTCTGACTCTCTGTGACCTCCTTTTTGACAGAGATACTGGAGTAGTTCATGATTTCCTTCTCCAGGTAGTTTTACAGATGAGGAAACCAAGACAAAGAAGGTTTAGTTACTTTCCCAGTGATACAGAGTAGTAAGTATCTGAGGTCAAATTTGAACTTATGAAGCTGAGTCTTCATGCAATATCTAGCTGTCATCTGTTAGACATATCAGACTTAAACCACTGTAAAGAAATTTGTAATGAAACACTACAAAGGAAAACAAGAAACAAAACAATATTTACACTCATAAACAGCCTTCTCTACTCAGGACTTGAAGGCTGATTCCTTTTGAAATTCTCTGATACCTTACACTACTCTTTTTCTTAGCATTGAAAGACTTAATATTGGGTACTTACACTGCAAATCTCATTGACCATTTTGGTGCTTTTCCTTGGAGTTTTTTTCGGTACTGGAGGATGATTGAAAACTCACATTTTTACATGATATTATAACAATTGCTTCTGCAGTTAATCTCTCTCTCTCTCTCTTTCTCTCTCTCTCTCACATACACACACATTACACACACAAACACGCTCAATCTATTAATTTCATGGTTTGCTATGGTCAAAGATTTCTTTCTCTAATAACACATATTTGAGCTATTTGATTTTGACAGAAGCTGTAAGCTTTTGAGAACCCATGATTCTCTCAAATAGTCTGTAAGCTTCTTAAGAGCAGGAACTGTCTATCTGTCTGTCTGTCTATCTATCTGGTTTGGGTTATTTTTTAAATTTTGGTTTTATTTTCCTTTCTTTGTTTCCTTACTGCTTAGCATAATGCCTGGAACATAATGCTTCTTTATTTGACTTTTTGATAATAGCTATAGATAGGCAGATGATAGGTAGATATATAGTTAAAGGTGACAGAAAAGGTGATAGATCATGAGAGATAGGTGATAGATGATGTTGAAAGGAAGACAGAAAGTCAGACAGATGGATAGAAAGTCAAGTAGATAGACATTTACATAGAGACATTTAGACAACAGATAAAGAGACAGTTGGATGGATAGATGAATGAATATAAAGCATTTGATATGTGTTAGCACTGTTCTCATCTCTGATACAAATATAACCACATAAGACAAATCCTATCCTAGGGAAGTTTACATTCTAATTGGGGAAAGAAAACACTGGAGTCTTAATGGAAGTAGAGATAGGAGAGCTAACAGTCAAATAAACAAGAAAAGGAAGAAAGATAAAACACATCCTTCTTACTCTGTGTGTAGTCTGTGTATACACACATATACATACACATTAGAAATATACATAGCCATTACATATGTATATATGTAATTGAACATACATATATGTATAGATATATACATATCCATATACTCTGGGTTCTTAAATATTATATAAGAACACAAACTGATAGTTTATCACCAAGCTGGAAAAAGGCTGAAACTATCATATCATGGTCATATCATGTCATATATTCTTCAAAGACCATTTTAATTAAGCATTCTTTCTTTCTAAACATCCTTGACCCTACCATTTGCTTTTATATTTTATAATAAAAAGTCTTTTTTCCTATTGATGTGCTCTATTAAGTTGCTTTAACATTATTGATTCATTTTTGGTATCTTTTAAAATCTTAGATGGGACTTTTCTTGAGATGATCCTTTATATCATAAAATTTCAGAATAGCTAGAAATCTCTTTTGAGGAGAAATCTTAATTTTAATCTTAATTGAGAAATATTAATGCCATTAAACATCTAATCCAATTCATGTTAAAAATGTGCTTCTCTAATACAATATATTAAATTAGTGTTCTTTCATCCCTTTCTTTAACATCCCATAAAGAACCAACTATTTCATTCTTTGCTTACATAAATTGCAAGCCAAAGTATCTCTCAATTTTCTGTTATGCTTTATCATGAATTATAAGATGGATTGGTTATTTTCTCCCAATTTTCCATCATTATCATTTTAGCAGCAGCTCAGTCCTTAGTGCAGTGTTATGATGAAATTTTCCCCCCAATAAACCAGAGCACTGAGTTAAATCTAAAAAAGGCAAAACTTTTAAAAGAGCATGCCCTGAACCAATTATTTTTGTGGTTTTAATCAATTTCACAATATAAAAAGGAGGCACACCTAGTCAAAAATATGCATGACAAAGAGACTAGTCATGAAAAGCAAGCACAATATAAAGCAACTATATGAGATGACAGCCAGAAATATTAGCATCATATTCAGGATAATGGAGGTGATATTTTCAATGACTTTTGACCTCATCAGAGAAGTTCCAGGGTAATGTGTTTGGTTTTATAGTAGATGTCACATTTTAGCAAAAAGAAAACAAAACAGAACAGTGGACAAATTAGAGAATAGTGTAGCCAGGATAATGACTGTACAGGAGATTATGCCATCAGAAAATCTGTTAAAAGGACTTAGTATGTTTGATCTGGAATAAATAAGATTTGGGGACAACATGATGGGTACCATCATGTCTTTAGAAGTCTAATAGGAACTAAATTCCTGAAGGTAGAACTAATTCCTAGAGGAATCCAAGACTGTAGGACTAAGATAGCAGAAACTTTTCAAGGTTTAGTGACCACTGATGAGAGTTAACCTTATCTGAGTTCCTAGATTTATGTCTGAGAGTATGTTCTGTTGCCCTGCTTTCTTCTCCATTCCTCTCCATCCTGCCTGGTGACTGGCAATAAAGGGAGCAATCAGGTGATGTCTCAGAGATGACTTCAAAAAATGTTAAGCCAATGTGATTGAGAACCATTAATGGAAGTCAAGAGGAAAGTGTTCAGAGGCATAGAGGGAGTATTGAAGTTAGCTTTAAATGTAATTTATGTAGGTTATGCAAAAATGAGCAATAGGTAGCTGGTCATCAGCATCTATGTGTTTTTTTCAAAAGCTTAATGCTGCATTAATACTTTTGGAACATTATATTTACATTCTTGGCATTGTAAGAAATGAGAAAATGTCATGGCAATTTAAAAAGTCAGTTATAGTCAGATTTAAAAAAAAAAAAAACATTCATTTAGAAATAAAAGTGTTGAAGGGTAAATTCCCAGAAAAAAAAATCAAGGTATGTTTGTTTTTCTCTCTCACTTTTATGAGATTTCTGAGATTTTGAGACAGATTTAAAAACTAACAGTTACCCTATAGTCATAAGCAATTTTATTGGTGACAAGTACATTACAAATCCCAAATTTTTAACCATCTTTAACAAATTAACAAAAAATACAATTCGACAAGCTCTTCTATTGATTTAATGTAAATTCATATTATAAAACATTCTGACTTTTATTTGTATATGTGGTTACTAGCATGAATGCATGTTTAAAATTTTTGATAATTAAGTTTCATAAAGTATTTTTTTAACCTGTAAAATATTATTGGAATACCCAGATCATAGAATCATATGATCACAGATTCAGAGTTGGAAGTAACATTAGAGATTATCCATTCTTCATCCCCCTTTTACAGATAAGAAAACTGAGATTAAATTTCAAGTGATTTGCCCAAGGTCCTACAAAGCAGTAGGTGACAAATATATAATTTTAGTGCTAGTCTGACTCTAAATCCATTGAGACACTCCCCAGTCACTGATGTAAACACATTCATTTGAATAAATACAAAATAAATCATATTATTTCTCTCAAAAATAAAATTCAATTTAATAATCAAGCTAATCTCCTGTGATGTTTAAGGAATGGTGATAAGTGTTGAGATTGTAAAGGCAGAAATGACAAACCACTTGCCCTCAAAGAACTTATGTTCTACAAAATACAAACTACTAAATGCTTATGTAAGAATTTGAAAATAAAATTCCCAAAACTAACTCTTGCGAATGATTCACTATATAGACAAACTAATCAATTTGGTGATTAATTATTTTATATATATTCCTCTCACACCATTCTTAAAATAGTTATTGAAAGAGACTGATGAGAAGATATTTATCCAGAATACTGTATTTCCAAGATAACACTTTCTCAGTTACTCTATGGGGCAAGATGAATTTTGGTTCCCTACAAACTAGAGGGATTTCCAATCCAGATATTATATCAGTTTTTTTTTTTTGGTTTATTTTTCTTGAATCTTTATAAATATTAAATAAATGTATCCTCTGGTAAACTTGTAAAGCTCTACATTGAAATAATTTTAACACCAAATTTAAGAGGTTTGGGAAGAATGTTATGAATGAATCATCATATTTTACAAAGATTACCAAAACAAATAAAACATAATTGACATTAGACAACAATTACAGATTTTCTCATTGTACAAAAAAAAAAATGCTGGTGAAGCCAAAAGAAAAACAATAGACACTCCAATTCAACTGTAGCACTGAAAAAGAGTAGACAGATAAATTTAAACATTAGGAATATAGAAATAATTTTCAATAAATCAGATTCCTTGGGCTTTTATGCCTTTGCAAAATTATGAAATAATCATTAGGCCTTTTATGTAAATAATTTAGATGAATTTTTATAGATGTTAGATATTACCATTATTTTCCCAAAGAATAACTGTTTGTAGATAAGTTCATCAAGACAATCAACAGTGAATCTAGACTATAATTCAGTTACTATTTCTAGAAGTCTAAAAAATAATTGGCTGAAATGAATAAACCTTTTGCTATATTTTTTCATCTTCACAGAACTTTATCAGATCTTGAAAATAGTACCAAATGTCATACAAGGAGGTTTTATTAATAATGCTATTTGATATGACTATTACAAGATATTTTAAACATCATTGCTAACAAACATTCATTAAATACCTACTCTATGTAGAGAATTGTGTTTTTTTTTTGTTTTGTTTTGTTTTTGAGGTTTAGATGTGTTATTTCATCAGTGGAATCAATACCGAAACTTTCTCCACTAATATAGTTCCACAATTTGTCTATGCCTTCAAGATTTATAAAGTTAAATGGAGGTATCTAGTGAATAGATGACTTTCTTAGAGTCACAAAATTATTAGGTGGAAGAGGCAGGAAGTTAACACTGTCTTTTTTTTTTTTTTTAATTACAATAACATAGTTCAAATAGTTCTTGCTCTTTAGTGTTTATATTCTATTTAGGAATACAGCATGAACATAATTAAACATATACAATATCTATACAAAATAGCTGTGATTTTCACTTTTGGGGGGGCAAGAAGATGGTTCTATATACCATTTTATGGGTGAATTCATCCCATCCATATTCAGAATTATGATTACTATTTATAAATTTTCCTTCATCTTATTTTTACTCACTATTGTCCTTATTAGACTCTTTTTTTAAATCCTATCCTATTTTATTCTTTCTCCTTATTTTTCCCATCTACTCTGTCCCTCTATTACCACATTCCTAAATCTTAATCTACACACCCTTCTAAGAGTCTCTCCCTATCCTATTCTTTAATTTCTTATTTCTTTATAAATTTAGAAGACATTTATAGCTTTATATATATTATAAATATATATGTATATATGTATTTGTATAAATATATGTATATATGTACACACACACACACACACACATATAGTATGTCATTCCCTCTTTAACCCAGATCTGATGAAAGTAAGGTTCAAGAATTACTGACCCTTCATTTCAACTTGCTTCCTCTCTATCAGTTTTTCCTTGTATGCCCCATTTGTATGAGAAAATTGTTCTTTTTTGCATTTTCTTCCAATTTTGTTTTTTGGAATAATCCCACCATACACAATTTTGGCTTGACCTTTTCCAAACCATCCTAATAATGACAGCAGAGTAAGAAAACTGATAATGTTTCACATATAAGAACTAAACAGTTTGACTTTAATAAGTCATCTATAATTAGTCTTTAATGTTTTCCTTATATTTCTTCTGACTCCTATATATAGGATTTTCTATTTACATCTGATGTTTATGTCACAAATACCTGAAAGTATTTAAGTTTATTAAATATCCTTTTAAAATAATTGGATTTTATTCAAATTTGCTAGATAATTTACTCTTGTTTGTAATACCAGGTCTTTTGCTCTTTGAAATATAATGTTCCAAGACCTATGGTCTTTTAGTGTAGATATTATTGCTAAATCTTGTGAAATCTTAATTGTATCACCTCATTACTTGTTTATTTTTCTTACTGGTTGCAACATTTTCTCCTTAATCTGGAAGTTTTGAAAATTGATCATGACATTTCTGTAAGTTTTCCTCCTGGGATTTCTTTCAAGTGGTAAAGAATAGATTTTTTCTTTTCTGTTTTTACTTTATTATCTAGGGATAATAAGATGGCAGGAAATATAGATTTAGTAGTTTAAACCATAAATGTGAATGGAATGAACTCTCCCATAAAGTGAAGGCACATAGCAGACAGGATCAAAAGCCAGAATCCTACAATATGTTGTTTACAAGAAACACACTTAAAGCAGGGCAATACATACAGAATAAAGGTAAAAGGCTGGAGCAGAATCGACTATGCTTTGGGTGAAGTCAAAAAAGCAGGGGTAGCCATACTAATTTCAGATCAAGCAAAAGCAAAAACTGATCTAATTAAAAGAGATAAGGAAGGGCATTATATCTTGCTAAAGGGTAACATAGATAATGAAGCAATATCAATATTAAACATATATGCACAAAATTGTGTAGCATCTAAATTCTTAAAGGAGAAGTTAAGAGAGCTGCAAGAAATAAACAGCAAAACTATAATAGTGGGAGATCTCAGCTTTGCACTCTCAGAACTAGATAAAACAAACCACAAAATAAATAAGAAAGAAGTTAAAGAGGTAAATAGAATACTACAAAAATTAGATATGATAGATCTTGGAGAAAACTAAATGGAGACAAAAAGGACTACACTTTATTTTTGACAGTTCATGGAACCTAAAAATTGAACATATATTAGGATGTAAAGACCTCAAATTCAAATGCATCCTTTTCAGATCATGATGTAATAAAAATTACATTTGATAAAAAGCCAGGGGAAAATAGACCAAAAATATTTGGAAACTAAATAATTTCACCTTAAAGAATGATTGGGTAAAACAGCAAATCATAGACACAATTAATAATTTCAATCAAGAGAATGACAATAATGAGAAATCATACCAAAATGTGTGGGAGGCAACCAAAGAAGTAATAAGGGGAAATTTTATACCTCTAGAGGCCTATTTGCATGAAATAGAGAAAGAGAAAATCAGTGAATTAGGATTGCAATTTAAAAAGCTAGAAAAGGAACAAATTAAAAACCCTTAAATACTAAACTTGAAATTCTAAAAATAAAAGGAGAGATTTAAAAAATTGAAAGAAAAAAAACACTATTGAATTAATAAATAAAACTGACTTGGTTCTATGAAAAAAAAAACAACAAAAGAGATTAGCACTTAGTAAATTTGATTAAAAAAAGGAAAGAGGAAAATAGAATTGTTAGTCTTAAAAATGAAGAAGAAATTAGAGACATAATAAGGAGTTACTTTGCCCAACTTTATGCCAATAAATTCGATAACTTAAATGAAATGGATGAATACCTTCAAAAATACAGCTTGCCCAGATTAACAGAGGAAGAAGTAAATTGGTTAAACCGTCCCATTTTAGAAAAAAGAACTAGAACAAGCTATTAAACAACTCCCTAAGAAAAAATCCGCAGGACCAGATCAATTTACATGTGAATTCTACCACACATTTAAAGAACAATTAACTCCAATGCTATATAAACTATTTGAAAAAATAGGAATTGAGGGAGTCCTACCAAATTCCTTTTATGACACAGACATGGTACTGATACCTAAATCAGGTAGGTTGAAAACAGAGAAAGAAAATTATAGACCAATCTCCTTAATGAATATTGATGCTAAAATCTTAAATAAGATATTAGCAAAAAGACTACACAAAATCATCCCCAGAATAATACACCATGATCAAGTAGGATTTATACCAGGAATGCAGGGCTGGTTCAATATTAGGAAAACTATCAGTACAATTGGCCATATTAATAGCCAAATGAACAAAAACCATATGATCATCTCAATAGATGCAGAAAAAGTATTTGATAAAATCCAACATCCATTCCTATTAAAAACACTTGAGAGTACAAGAATAAATGGACTTTTCCTTAAAATAATCAGGAGCATCTATTTAAAACTGTCAGTAAGCATCATATGTAATGGGGATAAACTGGAAGCATTCCCAATAAGATCAGGAGTGAAACAAGGTTGTCCACTATCACCGTTACTATTCAATATTATAGTGGAAATGCCAGCTTCACAATAAACTGGGAAAACACTTTTACAGTCAAAGGTTCTGATAAAGGCCTCATTTCCAAAATATATAGAGCATTGACTTTCAAGCCATTATATACTTCAACAACAATACTATATGAGAATGTATTCAGATGGAAGTGGATTTCTTCGACAAAGAGATCTAACAGTTTCAATTGATCAATGATGGACAGAAGCAGCTACACCCAAAGAAAGGACATTGGGAAATGTATGTAAACTGTTTGCATTTTTGTTTTTCTTCCTGGGTTATTTTTACCTTCTGAATCCAATTCTTCCTGTGCAACAAGAGAACTGTTCAGTTCTGAACACATATATTGTATCTAGGATATATTGTCAGATATTTAACATGTATAGGACTGCTTGCGATCTGGGGAGGGGGTGGAGGAAAGGAGGGGAAAAGCCAGAACAGAAGTGAGTGCAAGGGATAATGGTGTAAAAAATTGCCCAGGTTCTGTCAATAACAACTTATAATTATGGGGGAAAAAAAACAAATGCCAGCTTCAGCAATAAGAGTTGAGAAATAGATTAAAGGAATTAGAGTAGGTAATGAGGAAACCAAATTATCACATTTTGCAGATGATATGATGGTATACTTAGAGAACCCCAGAGATTCTATTGAAAAGCTATTAGAAATAATCTACAACTTTAGCAAAGTTGCAGGGTACAAAATAAATCCACATAAATCCTCAGCATTTTTATATATCACCAACAAAATCCAACAGCAAGAGATAAAAAGAGAAATTCCATTTAAAATAACTGTCGATAGAATAAAATATTGGGAATCTATATGCCAAAGGAAAGTCTATATGACTATATAGACTATATGAGCAAAACTATAAAACACTTTCCACAAAAATAAAGACAGATCTAACCAACTGGAAAAATATTAAGTGCTCTTGGATAGGTTGAGCCAATATAATAAAGATGACAATACTCCCTAAACGAATCTATTTATTTAGTGCTATACCAATCAGACTACCAAGAAACTGTTTTAATGACATAGAAAAAAATAACAACAAAACTCATATGGAAGAACAAAAGGTCAAGAATTTCAAGAGAACTAATGAAAAAAAATCAAATGAAGGTGACATAGCTATACCTGATCTAAAACTATATTATAAAGCAGTGATTACCAAACCATTTGACATTGGCTAAGAAATAGATTAGTTGATCAATGGAATAGGTTAGGCTGACAAGACAAAATAGTCAATAACTATACCAATCTAGTGTTTGAAAAACCCAAACATCCCAATTTTGGGGATAAGAATTCACTATTTGACAAAAACTGCTGGGAAAAATGGAAATTAGTATGGTAGAAACTAGGCATGGATTCACACTTAACACCATACACCAAAATAAGATCAAAATGGGTTCATGATTTAGGCATAAAGAATAAGATTATAAATAAATTAGAAGAACATAGAATAGTTCACCTCTCAGACTTGTGGAGGAGGAAGGAATTTGTGACCAAAGAAGATCTAGAGATCATTATTGATCACAAAATAGATAATTTTGATTACATTAACTTAAAAAGGTTTTGTACAAACAAAACTAATGCAGACAAGATTAGAAGAGAAGCAATAAATTGGGAAAACATTTTTATAGTTAAAGGTTCTGATAAAAATCTCATTTCCAAAATATATAGAGAATTAACTCTAATTTATAAGCAATCAAGCCATTCTCCAATTGATAAATGGTCAAAGAATATGAACAGACAATTCTCAAATGAAGAAATTGAAACTATTTTTACTCATATGAAAGGGTGTTCCAAATCACTATTGATCAGAGAAATGCAAATTAAGACAATTCTGAAATACCACTACACACCCATCAGATTGGCTAAGATGACAGGAAAAGATTATAATGAATGTTGGAGGGGATGCGGGAAAACTGGGACACTGAAGCATTGTTGTGAAAGGATCCAACCATTCTGGAAAGCAATTTGGAACTATGCTCAAAAAGTTATCAAACTGTGCATATCCTTTCATCTATCAGTGTAACTACTCGACTTATACCCCAAAGAGATATTAAAGAAGGGAAAGGGACTTGTACATGCAAAAATGTTTGTGGCAGCCCTTTTCATACTGGCTAGAAACTGGAAATTGAATGGATGGCTATCAATTGGAGAATGGCTGGGTAAAATTGTGGTATATGGATATTATGGAATATTATTGTTCTATAAGAAATGACCAGCAGGATTATTGTTCTGTAAGAAATGACCAACAGTGAGGCTTGGAGAGATTTACATGAACTTATGCTAAGTGAAATGAGCAGAAGCAGGTGATCATTATACACTTCAACAACAATACTATATGAGGATATATTCTGATGAAAGTGGATATTTTCAGCAATGAGAAGATTCAATTCAGTTCCAATTGATCAGTGATGAAAAGAACTAGCTATACCCCGAGAAAGACTACTGGGAAGTGAATGTGGACTGCTTGCATTTTTGTTTTTCTTCCCAGTTTATTTTGACCTTTCTAAATCTGATTTTTCTTTTATTATTATTATTGTTATAGCTTTTTATTTACAAGATATGTGCATGGGTAATTTTTCAGCACTTACAATTGCAAAACTTTTTGTTCCAATTTTTCCTCTCCTTTCCCCCATCTTCTCCCCCAGATGGCAGGTTGACCAATACATGCTAAATATGTTAAAGTATATGTTAAATACAATTTATGTATGCATGTCCATACAGTTATTTTGCTGTACAAAATTAATTGGACTTTGAAATGTGTACAGTTAACCTATGAAGGAAATCCAAAATGGAGGTAGGCAAAAATAGAGGGATTGGGAATTCTATGTAGTGGTTCATATTCATTTCCCAAAGTTCTTTCGCTGGGTGTAGTTGCTTCAATTTATTACTGTTCTATTGGAACTGATTTGGTTCATCACATTGTTGAAGAGGGCCCCGTCCATCAGAATTGATCATTATATAGTATTGTTGTTGACGTATATAATGATCTCCTGGTCCTGCTCATTTCTCTCAGCATCAGTTCATGTAAGTCTCTCCAGGCCTTTCTGAAATCATCCCGCTGGTCGTTTCTTACAGAACAATAATATTCCAGTTTGATAACTTTTTAAGCATAGTTCCAAATCACTCTCCAGAATGGCTGGATGTATTCACAATTCCACCAACAATGTATCAGTGTCCCAGTTTGCCCACATCCCCTCCAACATTCTACATTATCTTTCCTTGTCATTCGAGCTAATCTGACAGGTGTATAGTGGTATCTCAGAGTTGTCTTAATTTGCATTTCTCTGATGACTTGGAGCATCTTTTCATATGGCTAGAAATAGTTTCAATTTCTTCATCTGAGAATTGTCTGTTCGTATCCTTTGACCATTTATCAATTGGAGAATGGCTTGTAAATCTGATTTTTTTTGTGCAACAAAAGAACTGTATAAATATGTACACATATATTATATTTAAGATACATTTTAATGTGTTTAACATGTATGAGACTGTCTGCCATCTAGGGGAGAGGGTGGAGGGAAGGAAGGGAAAAGTTGGAACAGAAGTGATTGCAAGGGACAATGTTGCAAAATTATCCATGCATATGTTCTGTCAATAAAAAGCTATTAAGGAAAACACTAGATTACTGTAGTCATTGACTATTTTGTGCTGTGAGCCTAACCTATCCCATTGATTGACTACTCTATTTCTTAGGCAATACCAAATGGTTTGGATGACAACTGCTTTGTAATATAGTTTTAGATGTGGCACAGCTAGGCCTTTTTGCTTAGCATTAGCAATTTTTTTTTCACTAATTCCCTTGAAATTCTTGACCTTTTGTTCTTCCAGATAAACTTAGTTATTATTTTTTCTAAATCTGTAAAATAATTTCTTGGGACATTGATTGGTATGACACCAAATAGGTAGATTAATTTACATAGTAATGAGCAAATTTTTAGATGTTGATTAAGGTTCCTTCCAATTCTAAACCTAAGATTCTACAAAGAACCTTACATCCCAGTCTTTTGATACCATAATAT
Organism: Antechinus flavipes; assembly: GCF_016432865.1. Classification (NCBI taxonomy): domain Eukaryota; kingdom Metazoa; phylum Chordata; class Mammalia; order Dasyuromorphia; family Dasyuridae; genus Antechinus; species Antechinus flavipes. The sequence continues at coordinate 263,562,211 of NC_067402.1, forward strand.
ATTTTCTTCTTATGATATAAGTCTATTATGAAATTTGTGTGAGGTCAGTTTTTAAGAAGAAATAATGAAGCAAAATGGTTTCAAGTCTTGGAGTAAAAAAGAATTTGTTTTGAACCATGTCTCAGACACATAGTTGCTATGTATTTAGGTAAACCACTTAAATTTCATTTTCTGTACATTAGTTTCCTTATCTATAAAAAAGAGGATGATCTTAATGGCAGTTAATTTCTGTTCTAACTCAAAATCTTTGGTCCTATACTACTTGTGATTTCATATTTCCCCAAATTGGTGCTTTCCCATGCAGCAGAAACATTTTTAGTTCTTTTGTTTTATTATAATAGTTTAAAAAAAATTTAAACACACGCAAAGATAATTTTCGATATTCATCTTTGCAAAATGCTGTTTCAATTTTTCTCCCTCTCTCTTCTCCCACCCTGCACCCCCCACCATCCTGCTCTAGACAGCAAGCAAACCAATATAGGTTAAACACGTGCAGTTCTTCTGATCAGATTTCCATATTCGTCATGTTGTGCAACAAATATTAGATCAAAAATGGAAAAACAAAACCACGAGATGAAAACACCATACTTTGATCACCATTCAGTTTCCATAGTTTTCTCTCTGGATTCAGATAGTTCTTTTCATTACAAGTCTATTAGAAGTGCCTTGAATCACCAAGTACATTACATTTGATCATCATATAATCTTGTTGTTACTATATACAGTGTTCTCTTGGTTCTATTCACTTCACTTATCATCAGTTCATATAGGTCTTTCCAGTTTTTCCTGAAATAAGCCTGGTTGTCATTTCTTAGAACAATAATATTCCATTACATTTATATACCATATCTTATTCAGCCATTCCGCAACTGATGTGCATCCATTCAATTTCCAGTTCCTTGCCACTACAAAAAGGGCTGCTACAAACATTTTCCCACATATAAGTCCTTTCACTCTTTTTATGATCTCTTTGGGATACAGATCCAGAAGAGACAATGCTAGATCAAAAGGTATGTACAGTTTTATAGTGGCTTTGGGCATAGATTCACATTGATTTCCAGAATGACTGCGTCAATTCACAACTCTACCATATTAGTGTCCCAATTGTCCCACATCCCCTGCAACATTTATCATGATTTTTTTCCTGTCATCTTATCCAATATGAGAGATATGAAGTGGCACCTCAGATTGTTTAATTGGTGTTTTTCTACTCAGTAGTGATTTAGAGAATTTTTTCCCCATGACTAATTTCTTTAATTAATGTCTTTGTCTGGAAATTTTCTATACATATCATTTGACATTTATCAATTGGGGAATAGCATATATTCACATAAATTTGAGTCCACTCTATATATTTTAGAAATGAGGCTATTATCAGAAATTAGTTCTTATGTAAAGATGTAAAGGATATAAATTTTCCTCCCATATTTCTGCTTTTCTTCTTTTCTTTGCTGCATTGGTTTTGTTTATACAAAATCTTTTTATTTTAATGTAATCAAAATCATCCATTTTGCATTTCATAATGTTCTTTAATTTTTTTACCATAAATTCCTCCTTTCTCCATATATCTGAGAGGTAAACTATCCCTTGTCTCCAAATTTGCTTATAGTATCAACCTTTATGTCTAAATCATATATTCATTTCGACCTTGGTATAGAGTTTTAAATGTTGTTCAATGTCTTGTTTTTGCCATGTTATTTTTAAATTTTTTTCCGTCAATTTTTGTCATATAGTGAGTTCTCATCTCAGAATCTGGAATTTTTGGTTTTATCAAACATTAGAGTACTATAGTCATCGATGATTTTACTTTGTGAACCTAAATCTATTCTACTGATCCACTACTCTATTTCTTAGCCAGTACCAAATGGTTTGGATGACTGCCACTTTATAAAATAGTTTTAGGTCTGGAAAACTAAGGTACCTTTCTTTTTTATTAATTCACTTGAAATTTTTTATCTCTTGCTCTTTCAAATTAATTTTGTTATTTTTTTCTAGCTTTATAAAGTAATTTCTTGGCATTTTGATTGGTATGACACTGAATAAATAAATTAATTTAGGTAGAATTGTCATTTTTATTATTTTAGCTAGGTCTACTCATGAGCACTTGATATTCTTCCAATTGTATATTGGATATTCATCCAAATTGATGATTTATGTGGGTTTAATATATATCCCACAGCTCTGCTAAAGTTGTTTATTGTTTCTAATAAGTTTCTAGCTGATTCTTTAGGATTTTCTAAATATTCTATCATCTGCAAAAATTGATAGTTTTATTTTCTTGTTAGCTACTCCAATTCCTTAAATTTATTTTTGTTTTCTTATGACTAAATCTAACATTTCTAATACAATGTTGAATAATATTGGTGATAATGGCATCCTTGTTTCAACCTGATCTTACTGGGAGTGCTTCCAGCTTATTCCCATTATATACAATTTTTGCTGATAAATTTAGCTAGATTCTATTTATCATTTTAAGAAAAATTCCACTTAAGGAATGCCTTTAGTTCCTCAGAAAACTTGAGCAGTGCCCCTCAATCAGATGGCTCTTTGAATCATTAATGTGAATATTCCTGCCTCTTACACATCATTCCCTAGCGTGACCTTTCTACCTATGAGACGTCCATTCATGGATTCTGACAAGTTCCCCACCAAATTGGCATGCTAGGGGCCCATTATTAATTTCTTTCTATATCATAAAGATATCAGCTATGCACATGGACTATTCATTCTTTGTTTTTCCCCTAATTCCCAGCCCATCTTTTTGGATTATGTATTTCATTGATTTTAGTGGTGTCTCTGTCCATGTCACAAATAAACACAAGGTCCATCTAGGACCATCATCCTGGCTTAATACAAGTAATGCAACACAGATGGGTAAAAACACAAGACATGCTGTGTACTGTTTCTTGTCCAGAAGGACACTTGACTGGTTTATAGTGAAAACATGTGCATGTTAAGTGGGCTGACACTAACTGTAGATGTGGCTCCCAGGGAGATTTTTTTTTCTTGCAACAATAAGTCTATTATTAGTTCTTATGCATTACCCTTTAGTAAATAGTACTTATTCTGTCTGCATATCTTGACAATGACTTTTTCCAGCATTTGCAGCCACCCACTGAGACAGTCATTGCCACCATTCAGACAAACAACCAACTAAGGTTTTATGACTTTAATTTTCCAAACAACTATACTATGGTGAATTACAACACATGGAAATAATCTTTGGAAGACAAAGAGCAAGGCAGATTTTGAATTTTTATTAAATGAGCTATCTGTAATTTCAAATAAATGGATTGCATTACTTCTCATCTAAATGTACTTTAATGAAAAAAAAAAAAGCATCCAGATTCTCATCCCATTAAAAATACACAAGGAATTTCAAAAGTCTTGCTGGTTATAATGGTTACTCTGTTAGTTAATGGAGTCCACTAGAAATCTTCGCGATCTTAATGACTTCTATTTCTATGGGCATCTCTACATTACCCAGCATTTGAAATCTTACATCTTTTTTTACATATATTCTTTTTAAGTGTCAAACTCAAATCTTCCTGACCTCAAGTTCAGTACTTTATCCAGGGCTCCACCTAGCCACCAAAGTAGGAGTAGAGGTGAGTGGGTAAAATTTTTCCTACTGCAGAGGAACTATAAATAGTATTGCATTTCTATGAAGCCACTTGGAAGAAAGAACACTTTGTTGTCAGAGTATGATGCCATTTTCTTCCTTCTTTTTTCTTTCATGTAGTCCCCATGTTGTCCCACATTTAATATTTCCATTTAAAAAAAATGTATATTGTGATATAAACTAGGCAGAAGAGGACAGAATAAAATGCCATTTTACTACATCAGTCATTTAAACAAATAGTGGATTTTAGAGTAAAGAGAATTAAACTTGAATCCTGGCTTTGTCACTTATTTTAATCTTCTTGACCCTCAATTTTCCCATCTATAAAATTAGAAAGTTATACAAGATAGCTTCTAAGATTCCACTCAGTTCTAATCAATGATCCTATAATCCTATAAATGAGTTTGAGAATTAACAATAGACAGCCCAACTGTGAATTTAATCACTGATAAAATGTCATCAATGCAAAGGAAGGCAGCATTTTTCAAATATGGCTTCACATTTCTCCAGATTTCTTCAAGGAATAAAAGATTTTCTGAGTGGAAGGAGAACCAAGTGGAAAGTACATATTGAATCTGGAAAAGTTAATAGAATTTCTGCATAACCATTATCATTTCCAGTAAGGCTGATTTTCACAGTGTTAGAGAAAGAGCTTTGGAAACAAAACAGTGAGAACTGCTGAGGATAACAATTCAAATGCCACCCAGCTGAGGGACAGTCTGCTTGTTGGTTTCCAGCTTAGGATTTGGAGACTGTTCATGTGAATAATGTCACATAAAATTACAATATCCTTCACTTAATTCCAAGAAGGACATGTGCCAGGGTTCAAATAGCATTTCTATAGTTTCTCTTCCTGTAACCAGACTGATCAGAAGAGTTGTTGAAAGTGTTATCCACTCTTCATATAGTGGTGAATATTTTAAAAGAATTGGAGACAATACCATCTAGTAAACCTCTTATAAATCGATGTTCTTGCCACAATCTTAGAGTTATAAAAATAAAGAGTTCCTGTCTTCAAAGAGTTTATATTCTATTGTATAGGATGGATAAACCACAAAATTGAACAGAAATTTAACTTGGGAGAGACAACAAATAAAGAGAAAGAATTATAATAGACTTACTGAGGGAATTGATCCATGAAGAAATTTAGGGATTACAAAAGATAGAGGTGAGGAAGGCAGATTAATGAGAAGTAGTCAAATAATATTATCTATATAATAATACATATATTAATCTTTCTCCTCTTCTTCCTCTTCTTCCTCCTATTTTTCTTCTCCTTCCTCCTCCTCCTTTTCTTTCTTCTCCTCTTCCTGCTCTTCCTCCTCCTCTTCTTCCTTCTCTTCCTCACCTCCCTTCTCTTCCTCCTCCTCTCTTCTTCTTCTTCTTCTTCTTCTTCTTCTTCTTCTTCTTCTTCTTCTTCTTCTTCTTCCTTCTCCTCCTCCTCTTTATCTTCCTTATTCTCTCCTTCTTTCATGTCTTTCTATTCATCCTCCTTTTCTTCCTGCTCTTTCTCCTTCTTGTAAGTCACAATCCTAATGTTCTTCTTCTATGTTAAATATTCAGCAGTCTTAATCCAAGTGCACAAAATAATTGATTATTATTATTCAAGCATTCTGATTCAAGTTCATCTTCAGTGGTGTCATCAAGGAAACTTTAGTAGCAATTGATGGATATTTGTACTTGTTCCTATATAGTTTTCATTTTTTCAGATGGGTTGCTAGATTTTGAGAACTTTTCATTTCACCCAAATTAAAGTTTAGTAATATTCAACATGACATTATCTATTAGAAACATTGTTTTTATATTTTTGTATCAATGTTACAGTCAGGTGATTGTGGTTAATACTTTTTTCTTTAATCTAGATATAATTCCAATATGGTTTATTTATTCACTACTCAGGGATATTTTGAGTTTGTTCTGAACAAAGACAATCTAGTTTATAACTAATACTAATTCAATTTCTACATCTCTGCTGTTGCTTTCAATTAAGTCAGGAAATACATCCTTTTTCAATACTACAAACATCTGAGATTCCCACCAACAAACTCCAAGAACTCAACAAAAAGTATTTGTTGTTTATCATGTGCCAAGCACTGTGTTAAGCAAAAACAATACAAAGATTTAAAAACAAAAAAGAAATAGTCCCTGAATACAAAGAGCTTATATTCTATAGGGAGGGGCAGAGCTGTAGATAAGTAAAAATAAAATATATACAAGAAAATTATCAGGAAATTTAGAAATTTAAGGGTGGAGGAAGGAGAATATAACAAAAAGGTGGGGGGTGTAAATGAAGATTTCCTGTGGGAGGTAGCATTTAAGCTGAGCCTTAAAAAGAATTAGACATTTTAAAAGACAAAAATGAAGAAAAAGAAAAATTTAGACATGGGGACAAACTATTCAAACACACAAGTAATAGATAGAATGTTATGTTTGGGGAACAGTCATCCTTATACATGGTATAACTCTTCTAAAATGCTTTCTGGGGTTCTGGAAGCTGGGGAGATTTGGTTGCAGGTAAGCATCTAAAATAAAGATTGTTCCTCAGAACCTTCTTCCAGCTTTTCAAATCTCCATTGGCTGTCAAAGTGTCATGGAAGGGAGCTATCTTTGAGATATCTAGTGCCATTTTAGTCCAACACACCATCTGGCTTCACTGTGATATTTCTCAAGTCTTTCGGGAACTTAGAGAGTGAATTGTAGCAAGGCAAAAATCAGGAAAAAGTTAACTTCTACAACCTCACTTAAAGCTTTGATTCAAGAGTGTGGTAAAAGCTTTAGACAGTAGCTATTTTGTGTGAACTGAGTCACTCAACCCCGGTTATTTAATATGGTCTAAAAAAAAGCTACCCACATTTTGGGAGCTATTTGTGAGTTAATCTAACTTTGACTCTTTCTTACTATTTTAACTGTACTTTATTTTTTCTAATAGTGCTATGTTTGCTACCTAATATAAATTCAAATGATTTCAATGCCAGATTTAAGGATTTTTCTTTTGTGTCTTTAAAATTAGGAGTGAGTGATCTCATTGTCAAAGATACTTCATGTTTTCATTTTCAAGGAGAGAATGCATGTTAGGAACTTCCTAGAATATCACTTCATAATACAAAATAATACATTAAAATCATGAAGAAAGATTGTCATGATGGTATTACTTTATAGTTATATTTGTATTAGTGTTGGGATCACAACTCCATAAAGAAATTAAAAAATAACAAATATTTGGTTATTTAAAAAAGGTTTTAAAAAATGGGGATTGATGAAGAATGATTAGAGTTTTTGTTTTGTTTGTTAGCTATTATAAATTAATATGAGTTATCGTGGTATGAATTTTTAAAATTACTATTTTAATTAATAATAATCTATTTTCTCATTTCAGTCTTATTGAGGAAAAAAAAGAAGGGAATAAAAAGATCCTAACAAACATTGTGAAGCCAACATATAAATTTTCATATTGACCTTTGTTCTTCCAATCTAGAACTTTCCCCATTACGCTACATATTGCTGTGGGAAAAAAATGTTAAGCTTAGAGTCACAAGAACTGACCCATCATGATTCTGTTGCTTATGAATGAGTGAATCAGTTATTTAATTGGGCCTATATAGAAATGCCATTATCTTATGATACATAAGAATTAATTCATGTAAGTATGAAATGATTATTTCATGAGTGAAATGGGTACATTTTTATCATATCTGAGTAACTCAATCCTTCCCCATCCAAATAGAACTAAGTAGAAATCAATAATAATAGAATGACATTATAGGTGAGATTCATTTTAACATAGCCATCTATCAGTATTTGTTGTGTACTAGGGATGCTGCTATATATTTGAGACACAAAAACAAACAATGAAAAGACTCTGATTTTTAGGAACTTACATTTTACTGGAAGCTATGGTGAAATGCTTTACAATAGTGTGGTCATGAAAGAATCAGGAATAGTAATATATTTGAAGGATAAATGTAATAGAACTATCAAGGAGAAAAGACTCTTTCAAGGGAGAGGGTACTACCCAGATTATCTTCTGCTTTGAACACTGAGGTATCAGAATTCCAGTTTCAGCCTTTTAACTCCAAGTCAAGAGTTCTTTTCCTTGAAATTGCCATTTACATCCAGAGAAAGACCTATGCGGATCAAAGCATAATATTTTCACTTTTTTGTTGTTGTTGTGTTTTCATTTGTTTTTGTTTTCCTTTTTATGATTCTTTCCTCTTTTGATTTGATTTTTTCTTCTGTAGTTTGACAAATATGGAAAGTTATTTAGAAGAACTGTTCATGTTTAAACTATATTGAATTGCTTGCTGTCTAGGCAAGGGGTAGAGAAGAGAGAGAGACAAATTTGAAATGCAAAATTTTGCAAAGGTGAATGTTTGGAAAATAAAATACTATTTTTAAAAAAGAGGTCTTTCCTTGATGTCAGTATTGGTGGAGTTGATGTGCTTGAGTTGAAAAGGGCAAGACAAGAGAACCAAAGAAATGAGCAAAACTTCACAAGAATTTGATTTAGTTCTGATTCTACTTTCCTCTTCCCTATTCAAAATCTATAATAATAACAATAGTTTTAATTTACTCGAGTATAAATAATTATGATTTTGGGGATATCCTGTATAGAATTCTAGTATTTACCAAACACTGTATGTACTCATTCCTGTGAAATAGTCTTTATTATCCCCATTTTACACATAAGGAAACTGAGGCCCAGATAAATTAATATGCCCAAGGTCACATAACAAGTTTCGTTTCTTTTCTTTTTTCCTTTTTGCTTAATGACTTTATTTTTTTATTAAAGCTTTTTATTTTTCAAAATATATGCATGGATAATTCTTCAGCATTAACCCTTGCAAAACTTTTTGTTCCAATTCCCCTCTGCCTTTCCCTTCCCTAGATAGTAACTAGACCAATATATGTTGAACATGGTAGAACTATACATTAAATCCAATGTATGCATACATATTTATGATATTTTGCTACACAAGAAAAAATCAAATCAAACTGGGAAAAATGAGAAAGAAAATAAAATGCAGACAAACATCAATAAAAGGAATGAAAATGTTATGTTGTTAACCACACTCAGTTCCCACAGTTTTCTTTCTGGGTATATATATAGTTCTTTTCATCACAAGATCATTGGAAATGGCTTCAGTCATCTCATTGTTGGAAAGAATCACGTTTATCACAATTGTTCATTGTATAATATTAATGTTGCCATGTACAATGATCTCCTGGTTCTGCTCATTTCACTCAGCATCAGTTCGTGTAAGTTTCTCTAGCTCTCCCTAAAACCATCCTCCTGATCATTTCTCATAGAAAAATAATATTCCATAACATTCATATGCCATCACTTATTCAGCCATTCTCTAACTGATGGGCATCCATTCAGTTTCCAGTTTCTTGCAACTACACAAAGAGATGCTAAAAACATTTTTGCAAATGTGGTTCCATTTCCCATCATGATCTCTTCAGGATACAGGCCCAATAGAAACACTGCTGGATTTGATAACTCTTTGGGCAAAGTTCCAAATAGTTCTGAGAATGGTTGAATCTTTCACAGTCCCATAAACAATTTATTAGTGTTTCAGTTTTCCACATCCCCTCCAACATTCATCATTATCTTTTCCTATCATCTTAGGCAATCTGAGAGGTATGTAGTGGTATATCAGAGTTGTCTTAATTTGCATTTCTCTGATCAATAATGATTTAGAGCACCTTTTCATAAGACTAGAAATGCTTTATTTGAAAATTGTGTTCATACCCTTTGATCATTTATCAGTTGGAGAATGGCTTGATTTCTTATAAATTTGAGTCAATTCTCTATATATTTTAGAAATGAGGCCTTTATCAGAACCCTTGAATATAAAAATGTTTTCCCAGTTTATTGTTTCCTTTCTAATTTTGTCTGCATTAGTTTAGTTTGCACAAAAACTTTTAAACTTAATATAATTTAAATTATTTTGTGATCAATAATTATCTCTAGTTCTTCTTTGATCATAAATTCTTTCCTCCTCCACAGATCCCGAAAGATAAACTATCCTATGTTCTTCTCATTTGTTTATAATATCATTCTTTATGTCTAGATCAGGAACCTATTTCAACTTTATCTTGGTATATGGTGTTAGGTGTGGTCAAAGCCTAAGTTCTGCCATACTAGTTTTCCATTTTCCCAGCAGTTTTTGTCAAATAGTAAGTTCTTATCCCAAAAGCTAGGGTCTTTGAGTTTGTCAAACGCTAGATTGCTATAATCATAGATTATTTTTCTCCTGTGAACCTATTCCACTGCTTGACTATTCTATTTCTTAGCCAGTAAGAAATGGTTTTGATGACTGCTGCTTTATAATACAATTTTAGATCTGGTACAACTAGGCCACCTTCATTTGAATTTTTTCATTAATTCCCTTGTAATTTTTGACCTTTTGTTCTTCCAGATTAATTTTGTTATTATTTTTCTAGATATGTAAAATAATTTATTGGGAGTTTGATTGGTACAGCACTAAATAAGTAGATTAATTTAGGTAGTAATGTAATCTTTATTATATTAGCTCAGCCTACCCAAGAGCACTTGATATTTTCCTGATTGATTAGATCTGACTTTATTTGCGTGGAAAGGGTTTTGTGGTAGTGTTCATATGGTTCCTGACTTTGCCTTGATGGGTGTCTACCAAATATTTTATATTATCAACAGTTATTTTAAATGGAATTTCTCTTTGTATCTCTTACTGCTGGACTTTGTTAGTGATATATAAAAATGCTGATGATTTATGTGGATTTATTTTGTATCCTGCAACTTTGCTAAAGTTGTGGATTGTTTCTAGTAGTTTGTTAGTAGATTCTCTAGGGTTCTCTAAGTACACCAGCATATCATCTGGAAAGAGTGATAATTTGGTTTCCTCATTACCTACCCTAATTCCTTTAGTCTCTTTTTATTCTCTTGTTGCTGAAGTTAACTTTTCTAATATAATATTGATTAGTAATGGTGATAGTGGGCAAGCTTGTTTCATCCCTTATCTTATTGGGAATAGTACTAGTTAGTCCCCATTCCATATGATGTTTGCTGATGGTTTTAAATAGATCCTGATCATTTTGAGGAAAAATCCACTTATTCCTATGCCTGCTTGTGTTTTTAATGGGAATGGGTGTTGGATTTTATCAAATGCTTTATCTGCATCTATTGAAATAATCATATGGTTTTTGTTAATTGGTTATTGGTATAGTCAATTATGCTAACATTTTTCCTAATATTGAACTAGCCAGGAATTCCTGGTATAAATAATATTTGGTCATGGTATATTATTCTAGGGATGACTTTCTCTAATCTCTTTGATAATGTTTTATTTAAGATTTTTGCATCAATATTCATTAGGGAAATTGGTCTATAATATTCTTTCTCTCTTTTAATCCTTCCTGGTTTAGGTATTAGTACCATGTCTGTGTCATAAAAGGAATTTGGTAGGAGTTCTTTTTTCCCTATTTTTTTCAAATAGATTGCATAGTATTGGAATTAATTTTTCTTTATATATTTGGTAGAATTCATATGTAAATCCATCTGGCCTTTGAGATTTTTTCTTAGAAAGTTGATTAATAGTTTGTTCTATTTCTTTTTTCAAAAATGGAACTATTTAAGTAATTTACTTTTCTCTTCTGTTAATCTGGGCAATCTATATTTTTGCTGGTATTCCTCTATTTCATTTAGATTATCAAATTTATTGACACCAAGTTGGGCAAAATAACTCCTAATTATTGCTCTAATTTTTTTTTTCATTTCCTCTTTCCTTTTTCTAATCTAATTAATTAAAATTTATCTATTTTGTTGTTTTTTCATAAAGCCAACTCTAAGTTTTATTTATTAATTCAATAGTTTTTTTTTTTTTTACTTTCAATTTTATTAATCTCCCCTTTTATGTTTAGAATTTCAAGTTTGATATTTGATTAGGGCTTTTTAATTTGTTCTTTTTCTAGATTTTTTAGTTGCAAGCCTAATTCATTGATCTTCTCTTACAATTTTATGCAAGTAAGCATCTAGAGACATGATATTTCCCATTATTATTGTTTTGGCTGCATACTGTTGGAATCCTTACTAACTGCTAACTAATTAGAGTTGATCTAATCTTACAAGAAGATGTTTTGGCCAGAATCTGAAACTAGGTACTAAGTAGAACTAATCAATACAAGGCTTGTGTTCACACCTTTACTCATTGGAGTTCAATGAGTTCATACCTCCCTTGAAGCTCTTTGGGCCAGAGAGCAGTATGGGAGAAAACCCATAATCCCTCTCTCTGGAAGGAGCATAAATAGGCCAATGGGCCAGTCGAAGGAGGGCTTCAGAGGAAGACGCTACAAGTCGAGATTTCACCGGAATGACATGAAGACTGGAGCTGGCTGGAGGCTGAAGAAAGCAGAGGCAGAGGCTGAAGGACCAGACCTTTGGATTTAAAGACATTTGGAGAGAGCTCTTGGAACCAAGCAGAGAGATAGGCCTCTAAGCTAACCGGGCTATATTGGAGATAATAAAAGATCTGAACTTTTATCACCTGGCTGCGTTTTGAGAAGAAAAAGGTCACAACAGCATACCACAAATTTTGGTATGTTATTTCATTATTGACATTCTCTTGAATGAAATTATTGATTATGTCTATGATTTGCTGTTTCACCTATTCATTTTTTTTGAAGTTTTATTTTTTATTATTTTTCTAGATATGTAAAATAATTTATTGGGAGTTTGATTGGTACAGCACTAAATAAGTAGATTAATTTAGGTAGTAATGTAATCTTTATTATATTAGCTCAGCTTACCCAAGAGCACTTGATATTTTCCTGATTGATTAGATCTGACTTTATTTGCGTGGAAAGGGTTTTGTGGTAGTGTTCATATGGTTCCTGACTTTGCCTTGATGGGTGTCTACCAAATATTTTATATTATCAACAGTTATTTTAAATGGAATTTCTCTTTGTATCTCTTACTGCTGGACTTTGTTAGTGATATATAAAAATGCTTATGATTTATGTGGATTTATTTTGTATCCTGCAACTTTGCTAAAGTTGTGGATTGTTTCTAGTAGTTTGTTAGTAGATTCTCTAGGGTTCTCTAAGTACACCAGCATATCATCTGGAAAGAGTGATAATTTGGTTTCCTCATTACCTACCCTAATTCCTTTAGTCTCTTTTTATTCTCTTGTTGCTGAAGTTAACTTTTCTAATATAATATTGATTAGTAATGGTGATAGTGGGCAAGCTTGTTTCATCCCTTATCTTATTGGGAATAGTACTAGTTAGTCCCCATTCCATATGATGTTTGCTGATGGTTTTAAATAGATCCTGATCATTTTGAGGAAAAATCCACTTATTCCTATGCCTGCTTGTGTTTTTAATGGGAATGGGTGTTGGATTTTATCAAATGCTTTATCTGCATCTATTGAAATAATCATATGGTTTTTGTTAATTGGTTATTGGTATAGTCAATTATGCTAACATTTTTCCTAATATTGAACTAGCCAGGAATTCCTGGTATAAATAATATTTGGTCATGGTATATTATTCTAGGGATGACTTTCTCTAATCTCTTTGATAATGTTTTATTTAAGATTTTTGCATCAATATTCATTAGGGAAATTGGTCTATAATATTCTTTCTCTCTTTTAATCCTTCCTGGTTTAGGTATTAGTACCATGTCTGTGTCATAAAAGGAATTTGGTAGGAGTTCTTTTTTCCCTATTTTTTTCAAATAGATTGCATAGTATTGGAATTAATTTTTCTTTATATATTTGGTAGAATTCATATGTAAATCCATCTGGCCTTTGAGATTTTTTCTTAGAAAGTTGATTAATAGTTTGTTCTATTTCTTTTTTCAAAAATGGAACTATTTAAGTAATTTACTTTTCTCTTCTGTTAATCTGGGCAATCTATATTTTTGCTGGTATTCCTCTATTTCATTTAGATTATCAAATTTATTGACACCAAGTTGGGCAAAATAACTCCTAATTATTGCTCTAATTTTTTTTTTCATTTCCTCTTTCCTTTTTCTAATCTAATTAATTAAAATTTATCTATTTTGTTGTTTTTTCATAAAGCCAACTCTAAGTTTTATTTATTAATTCAATAGTTTTTTTTTTTTACTTTCAATTTTATTAATCTCCCCTTTTATGTTTAGAATTTCAAGTTTGATATTTGATTAGGGCTTTTTAATTTGTTCTTTTTCTAGATTTTTTAGTTGCAAGCCTAATTCATTGATCTTCTCTTACAATTTTATGCAAGTAAGCATCTAGAGACATGATATTTCCCATTATTATTGTTTTGGCTGCATACTGTTGGAATCCTTACTAACTGCTAACTAATTAGAGTTGATCTAATCTTACAAGAAGATGTTTTGGCCAGAATCTGAAACTAGGTACTAAGTAGAACTAATCAATACAAGGCTTGTGTTCACACCTTTACTCATTGGAGTTCAATGAGTTCATACCTCCCTTGAAGCTCTTTGGGCCAGAGAGCAGTATGGGAGAAAACCCATAATCCCTCTCTCTGGAAGGAGCATAAATAGGCCAATGGGCCAGTCGAAGGAGGGCTTCAGAGGAAGACGCTACAAGTCGAGATTTCACCGGAATGACATGAAGACTGGAGCTGGCTGGAGGCTGAAGAAAGCAGAGGCAGAGGCTGAAGGACCAGACCTTTGGATTTAAAGACATTTGGAGAGAGCTCTTGGAACCAAGCAGAGAGATAGGCCTCTAAGCTAACCGGGCTATATTGGAGATAATAAAAGATCTGAACTTTTATCACCTGGCTGCGTTTTGAGAAGAAAAAGGTCACAACAGCATACCACAAATTTTGGTATGTTATTTCATTATTGACATTCTCTTGAATGAAATTATTGATTATGTCTATGATTTGCTGTTTCACCTATTCATTTTTTTTGAAGTTTTATTTTTTATTATTTTTTTTATATTTTATTTTATTTAATAATAACTTTATATTGACAGAATCCATGCCAGGGTAATTTTTTTACAACATTATCCCTTGCACTTGCTTTTGTTCTGATTTTTCCCCTCCCTCCCTCCACCCCTTCCCCTAGATGGCAAGCAGTCCTACATATGTTAGATATGATGTAGTATATCCTAGATACAATATATGTTTGCAGAACTGAACAGTTCTCTTGTTGCACAGGGAGAATTGGATTCAGAAGGTAAAAATAACCCAGGAAGAAAAACAAAAATGCAAATAGTTCATATTTGTTTCCCAGCCATTCATTCTTTAGGATGAGATTATTTAGTTTCTAAATTCTTTTTGGTATATTTTCTGGACTTTTATTGAATATAATTTTTATGGCATCAGGAACTGAAAAAAATACATTTACTACTTCTGCCTTTCTGCATTTGATTCTGAGGTCTTTATATCCTAATATATGGTCAATTTTTGTTAGGTTCCATGAACTGCTGAGAAAAAAAAGTGTACTCTTTTTTGTCTTCATTAAATTTTCTCCAAAGATCTATCATGCCTAACTTTTCTAATATTCTATTTACCTCCTTAACTTTTTTCTTATTTTTTGATTGTTTGATTTATCTAGTTCTGAGAAAGTAAGGTTCACATCCCCCCCCTGGATAGTTTTCTGTCTATTTCTTCTTGCAGCTCTCTTAACTTCTCCTTTAGGAATTTAAATGCTATACCACTTGGTGCATATATGTTTAGTATCAATATTACTTCATCATCTATGCTACCTTTTAGCAAGATATAATTTCCTTCCTTATCTCTTTTAATTAGATTTATTTTTACTTTTGCTTGATCTGAGAACAGGATTGCTACCCCTGCTTTTTTTTTTTTTTTTTTACTTTATCTGAACAATAATCGATTCTGCTCCAGCCTTTTACCTTTACTCTGTATGTAACACTCTGATTTAAATGTGTTTCTTGTAAACAACATATTGTTGGATTTTTGGCTTTTAACCCAGTCTATTATACACTTCTTTTTTATGGGACAGTTCACCTCATTCACATTTATAGTTGAAATAACTGTCATCTTATTTACCCAAAATTATACTTTTCTCTTTCCTTTTCCCTTTACTTTCTCCTCAGTATTTTACTTCTGACCATGTCTTCCCTCAAGCAACCCTCCCCTTTTCTAGCTCTTCCCACTTTATTATACCTTTTCCCTACTATTCCTGTTTTCCCTTCTATTAGTCTCCCCCTTTCCTTTTCCCTATGAAAAGAGAGAAGTTTCTATGGTTATTATCAAATCTAATATTTCTAATATTCTCTCTTTGAGCCAAATCTGATGAGAGTAAGACTCACACAAGGTTCATTTGCTCCCTTCTTTCTCTAAATTATAATTTTTTTTGCCTCTTCATGAGATGTAATTTCCCTCATTTTATTTCCATTTTCCCCTTTTTTTAGTACAATCACCTTTCTACCTTGTGTTTCTTTTTTATATAATGATAGTAAATATACCTGCAATTTATATGCATACCCATAACAGAGATATTGCTCTTAAGAGTTCTTTCCTTTTTATGTTTTTATGCGTCTCTTGAGTTCTATATTCAAAGGTCAAAATTTTTGTTCAGCTCTGGTCTTTTCACCAGAAATAAATGAAATTCATCTGTATCACTGAATGTCCATCTTCTTCCTGGAAAAAAAAAAAAAGCTCAATTTAGCTATCCAGCTAATCTTGGATGCATTCCAAGTTCCTTTGCCTTTCAGAATATCAGATTCTAGGCCCTTTGATCCTTTAAAAATGGAAGCTTCTAGGTCTTGGGTAATCCTGATTGTGGCTCCTCAGGATTTGAATTGTTTCTTTCTGGCTCCTTGCAATAAGCCTTCTTTGATTGGCTGCCTGTAACAAACTAGTGAAACTGATGCATTCATACTCTTTTCTACCATTTTTTGGATGTCTTCTCTTTGAGAACTCCTATTGGCTGTACCCTGTATAATTGCCCTGAACTGAACCATATAAAAGGTTCTCATGCTTATCTTTCTTTTATTTTTATTCTTTAAAAAAAATGGATTTGGTGGTGTTTGTTTCTGCTTTGTTCTGTTTATTTTCAGTTTCAGGTGCTGAAGGTGATTTTCACAGGACTGGAAATTTGAACCATGGCAACCCTCAAATCAGAATTGTAGATGGAGTGCTGCAGCCAATCATACCAGGATGGAAGCCCTGAGAAGTTGGCACTGGAGCTCCTGATGGCAGGGATATTGGACATGAAACCAGAAGTGGTTATGGAAGTGAATCAAGACCATGAACTGGGGGGACACAAAGATTCATCCACCTCTAAACTGACTTCTGAGGATTTTCTTTTTTGGAGGAGGGATGCAATTGGATTAAATGACTTGCACAGTGTCACACAACTAGTAAATATCAAGGGTCTGAGGCCATATTTGAACTCAGGTCTTCCTGATTCCAAGTCTAGTGCTCTATCCATTGTGTCAACTACCTGTCCCATCTTTTTTTCTTAATAATATTTTTGGAGATAGTAGTTTAGAGATGAGTTAATTCAAGGGTTCTTAACCATGTTTATCACTGGGTTGTATCATCAGCCATTTTGTCATCTGGGGAAGCCTATGCAACCCTGCACAGAATGAAATTTTAAATGCATATAGTAAAATATATAAGATGATAAAATAAATAAATTATTTCAAAATACAACTATCAAAATGTCAGAGAAAATACATATACATACATACACACATTCACAGATACTCAGGGTAAATATTCCTGATCAAGTTTAAATTCCTTCTTTTACAGAAGAGCAAACTTTTTCAAAGTCATATAGCTGGTTAGTTGCAACATTGGAATTTAATTTCAAATTTTCACAATCTCTTTCCATAATATAACTGTACCAGTAAAATTTATATGTCTCATAAGCAGGGGCTGTATTTATTTATTTGTTTTTATATTTTCATTTCTAATTGTAAGAAGTGGATAGTAATAGCCTAGAAAATCAGAAAGTCTTGATTTTAAGTGCTGCCTCTGAACCAATATTGACTTCATGCACTTGGTCAAATCAAGTCAAGTCAAGTGGTCAAATCACTTAATCTCTAAGTCTTCTAGGAAATTCTAAAAGTTTAGGTTATAGAGAATTTCTTGACCTGCAATTGGGAAAGGAGTTTCCTCACTGGCCAGTTTCTATGAAATCACATATCCAGTCCCAATTCTGGTGATTAGAGTACTGACCAGCACACAATAGGCAATTAGTAAATGCT
Source organism: Antechinus flavipes (assembly GCF_016432865.1). Classification (NCBI taxonomy): domain Eukaryota; kingdom Metazoa; phylum Chordata; class Mammalia; order Dasyuromorphia; family Dasyuridae; genus Antechinus; species Antechinus flavipes. The sequence continues at coordinate 263,580,007 of NC_067402.1, forward strand.
TGTTAAATTCAATTGAACTGTTCAAGAGAAATTGTTTTTCAATAATACTTCATCCCCACATATGAAGAGTGGAACTGTGATTTTTAACAATCCATTCATTATGCAAAATTTCCATAATAAAGCAGTTGGGAGGCCCCATGGAGTTTATCATAATGGGATTTTACTGGTATTACATTTATTTTTCTAAAAATGAAAAAAGACAATAAAATATGAAGTTCCCACAATAAGCAGAAAATTATTCACAGGCTCAATTTAATTTAATAAAATATTAATAAAGTGCCTACTCTGTGCAAGGCACTGTTTATGATTTTGATTCTTTGTTATACAGGACTAGAAATAATCTATTTGTTTTAGGCTAAATTTCACTATAGCTTTTGGGAATATGATAGCTCAAGCAAGAAGCAGCATGACCTAGAAAATAGAACCAGCAAGTCAGCTTTGGAGTCAGAGAAATCTGGGATCAGAAAATAAATCTAAAATAGAGCTTCTTCAACTTTTTCTACTCATGACTGCTTTTTACATGCAAAACTTTTATGTGATCCCAGATATGTGGGTATATAAAATATGTATAAAAATAAATCATTTACTGATAATAAATGACAATTTTGCAAATCCTACATTCAATTACAAGATTCCATATGGGACCACAATCTAAGAAGCAGGACTCTAAATCACAAGAAAGCTGGACTTAACCAGTCAGTGATTTAGACAACTTTTGAAAACTACTAGTTTTAGGTAAGTTCTTCTTTCCATCACTAGAGTAATTTTCACACAAGGAATTGACTACATTGATGATCTCTAGTTTACTCACACACACATGCGCTCACATACACACACACGCACACACACACACACACACACACACACACACACTAATTCAAGTTTAAGGGTGTTTCATTAATGAATTAACAGAGATAGTGTCAAAATAAATCCTTGGTCTAAGAATCAAGATGGAGAAGTGAAAAGCAACAGTGTGGTGAGTTCCACTTTCCAAACTCCTCCAAACTGCCTGAGAAAATGCACCAGATAGAATGTTGATAAAGACAAAAACCAAAAAACAACAACAACATAAGCTATAGAGAATCGTTTGTCTAGCCCAGTTCATCATAGAGAAATCTGACTGTAAATAAGGAGAAAAGAATGCTCTAGGAAGCTCCAGCACTGAAGGAAAGGCTGTTTGGGAGGGCAAGAGGAGGTCTCAGTCCTAATCCTAGACTTAGAATGGGACATTGTGAAGGTAATAGATTTTAAATGGCACCCACAACCTTATCACTTGCAATTTGGACTGTGGTCATAGATCCAGAGCAGACTGAGAAGAGGTGAGGCACAGAGATTGACATTCTTTAGGGCATCTTTGCAAGAAAGTAGACAGTTCGTGGAAATGGAGTGGATGCCCATCAGAATGTTTGCTAAATTTGGGATGTTGGAACCATAACCCCATCCCCAAGAAAACTAGGTTTGAGAATTTAAATTGACCCAATAATCCCAATCTCCTTTTGCACAGCTAAAATACTCTTGTCTCCTTCTCTCTTGCATAGCATTAGCAGCCCAAATCTCATGCAAGACTTCTGTCTCCCTGCCCCAATCTTTGATGTATTCCCTTAACAAACAGTTGCAAATATGTCAGATAAGGAAGCAAGCTAATCTGTTTGCTGTTTCTGTCAAACTCTATAAAAAGCCCTATGTCCTTTTGTTTGGGGCCACGTGATTTAGATCTTGATCCCATGTGGCCAAAGTCGACTTTAATAAATTCTCTGATTAAAAATTAATATTTCTCAACTTGTCTCTATATCTTGGTACAACAGGGAGTAGAGAAGTGAGGTAGGCAGGGAGAAAAATTTGAAACCCCAAGTCTTACAAAAATGAAAACTATCTTTGTATGTGTTTGGAAAAATAAAATACTATTGATAATTTTTTAAAAAGAAAGTAGGAATTTTAGAAGTAAGTAAAAACAGAATGGGCTGGTTCTTAAATGAATCCATGATGAAGAGAATCATGATCCTGTTCATATATTTGACAATCATACTGATAGTAACTTATATGCCTTCTTCTAAGTGATTACAATTTTACCTAATATACTTAGGGGCAATCTATCACTGGGTATTTTAACATTCTGGTTCATGTGTCCAGATTTACTACTTGTTATTCTTTTTCGGCATTACGTGACAAAAAGTAGATAGCAATACTGATATAGGTACCCATATTATCTATACTTTTATCTAATTAAAACTATATTACATGACAAGTCTCACTTCTTTTATAATTATAGAGTACCTAGATAGGTATTATTGCAATCGTTTTTCTCATTTCTAGGTGTTAAAGTTCAGATAAAAAATTGTCCTGGGACAAGCAGCTATCTTCCTACTATTCCAAACTAAAGTTTGGAAAAATATTTTGAGGTAGAAAAATAAGCATTTTTTATGATTGAAATAACAATGTTGGGATATAAAATCAACTTCTCTAGGATCACCAAATACATCTTTAGAACACCTCCACAAATGAGATGGTGAACTTCATCCTGTTCTTACATAATCTTGGATTTGAAAATTATGATATTTGTTATGGCACTATCTCTCAAAAATGCTGTTAATCTTGTATAGGTCAATATTGTGTCTGGATCATTATGGGAAGCAGTTTTGCCTGAGGGAATTTTTACATTAGGTATTTGCCTTTTGTGTTCGTTTGTGAAGGATGGAAAGCTTCTGGAATATAATTCTACCACAAAGTTGAATCTGCATAGATATTTGGTATGATAATTTTTTTTTTTGCAAAATATGGTGATATTTTGCATAGTTTCTATTGTGTTTTTCCTCTGTGGAAAATATGCATCAATCAATATGTCTAAACTCTATAAGGATAAATTTTAAGTAATTTCTAGTGGAAATAACCTGATCTTGAATTAATACAAATCTCTCCATGAATCTTAACAAATGCATGCTACAGGCATTTTTCAGTATTTTTGGTTCTTTTTTGGTTGTTTGTTTTAAAGAACGTTTGAATGCTTCTCTTTTATGAATACTTTAAAAATATAATTGACAACTAGGCCACTTCCAAGATAAACCACTTGGTATTGCATCTTTACCTCAATGATTTTCAGAATATATCATTCAATTCTCTTCCATAATTTCTCGTGGTTGTAGAACAATTTTGGCATGTTTGCCATTAGAATGATGTTTTCATTTCCTTTTTTTTTTTAACATATGAAGATTTGTTATCTTTAGGACAGCTTAAATTTTACCATTATTGGTCTCAGAGTTTGAATCATAATTATTTTCTTTATTTGGTTTTCTAGAAACAATCTGGATATTTTCAGTAGTTTTTTTTTTTTTTTTTTTTTTTTTTTGGTTTGGTTTTTTTTTTTGTTTTGTTTTGTTTTTTTAGTGTTCCAGAGTTCTTGGAAGTTTTCTTATTTCTTGCATTTAGATATCCAAGTATTTTTGACTTGTAATATAAGCCTATAATCTTTAAGGTATAACTATGCCTTCTTTCTTTGTGATCTTACAGATTATAAATTCTGTTAACTTTTTTTTCTTTTCCTCTATATTGTTCCTTTTTTCAGATTTTAGCAAAAAAAAAATATTTTATTTGTTCTTTCACTTATTAAAGAAATTTGCTATCATGAATTCAAATTTTCCCATTCTGTTAATTATTTCTGCTGTGGGAGGATTCTGGGAAGATGGCAGAGTAGATGAGAAAATTTCAAGCTCTCCAGATTTCTCCAACAAACAAGATGAACACAGACCCTTGAAAAACAAGTAATAATTAGGGAAGAACAGGGTTCCCCCTGGCATGACTTGAAAGGCTGAAGAAAGACCCAGGACATTTCTAATGTCTATGAGATATAAATGCCTCCAGGCTAGCTCCACAGAAATGGAGAGTAGATAGCCCTGGGACTATCCGGGTTTGGAGAAGGCTTCAGCCCAAACCAAAGGAACTTTCATCTCCCACATAATATGGGCAGTTAATGTCCGAGTTGGAAAGGCCTGAGGGAAGCTCTCTTCAGAATGAATGCAAAGCTGTAGAGATGCAGAGATGCACAAGGAGGAACCAGCACATTTGATAAGTGCTGAAGCAATGAGGCAAGGATACTGTTGGTTCTGGGTACTTATAGGAGTATAGAGGTCTTAATTTGGGGGTCCAGGTGAGTTTAAGTGAAGCCAGAGAAACCACTCTCCTCACCCCAGGATTAGAGGTGCTTACTCTAATAGTTCTCATTTAAAAAAAAAAAAAAAAAAAAAAAAAAGGATAGGCAAAGAAAAGAGAACTCAAATCAATAGAAATTTACTGTGGGAATAAGTAAGACTGGGGTTCATCTTCAGAGTAATTATATTAAATGAGTACCTGCCCAGAAAAAATTTATAGAAGAACTCAAAAAAGATTTTAAAAATCAAATGAGAAAGACTAAGAAAAGGCTGAAAAAATAGACATAAAAGAAAAACAAGAAGATTATGAGAAGAAACTAGAAAAAGGGGATCCAGAGTCTTGAAGAAAAAAATAATTTTCAAAATTAGAAAGGGGTAATGAAAAGCCAGTGATACTATAAGAGACAAAGAAATAACAAAACAAAATATAAAGAATGAAAGAAATATAGAACAGAATGTGAAACACATAAGAAAAACAACAGATCTGGAGAATAGATTAAGAAGAGAAAATATAAGAATAACTGCACTATCTGAAATATATGACCAGAAAAGAACCTTGACACAATAATAAAAGAAATAATCAAACTTGTCCTGAAGTGAAAGAACACAAAGGGAAAGTAGAAATAGAAATAAAGTCTACTGACTTCAAAGAGATCCTACCATGAAAAAACATAGGAACCTTATTATTAAATTTTGAAACTTCTAGATCAAAGAGAAAATTTTTTAAGAAACAAATGAATCAAAACCAATTCAAATATGCTCAAGCTACAATTAGAATTATACAGGATTTATGACCAGCTACGATAAAAGACCACAGGTCCTGAAATATTATATATTGTCAATCAAAAAAAAAATTAAGCCTGAGGCCAAAAAATATCATTTTCAGTAAAATTAATCATAATATGGAATAAAATAAGTTATTTCTATTATGCAGGTCATATTTTTTGAGATTTATATGGTACTCATTATTAAAATCATCAAAATTATGAAAAACTTTGTAATATTTATAATATATGTAATTTCATAAAAGAAGACATTTCTGGCAAAATATTGAAATTAAATTAACTTACAATGCAAAAGACAATTTTAATGCAAATACAAATTCCAGTGAAATTTATTTTTCAGTGAAAATTATTTTACTGAGTTTTTTTTCTTAAAGGGCAATGTTGAAAAACATAAAGAAATTTATAATATATGTCTAACTTAAGCAAACTGAACGAAGTATTTATTGTTTTTCACATATAAGTTGTTCTCTATAGCTTTGAAATTCCATTTTCTTTTTGTAATCTGCTTTATCATCTATTTCAAAAGGAACTAAGCCTCACAACAAAGTTAAAAGAGAAAAATAGCACATAAAAAATTACCTTTACCATCAATAATTACCAGCAGTGTTCTCTCAAACTATTCGGAAATCACACGTTTAAATCAAACTTGGGAGGAAATAGTAAAATGTACATCAACTTCAATGTTAGATAAAAGTATTTTGTTCTTGATTTTCCTTGGTATTTTAAGATTTGGTAATACAGACACCAAATAAAAAAATGCTTTGTTGGCTTAAGAAAAAATTGAGTAAAGAGTTAATGATGCCATAAATAAAACCAATTTACTTATAATAAGCCTTTCCAAATTTGCAAAAACAGCTTTTAAATTATTTTCTTCAATTAAAAAATGTTGTATAGAGAGCTATATTAAAAAAAAAATTAAAAGTCTAAGTCCTAGATTCTTAAAGTGTGGTTTATGATCCCATATAGGTTTTGTAACTGAATTGGGAGTCATGAAATAATTATTTTTATGAGTAAATGCTTGATTTAAATTTCTGTTTTATATACCCAGAATCATATAAAAATTTCTTGGGCAAAAAGGTATTGTGAGTGGAAAAAATTTAAGAAGTCCTGTCGTAAATGACTTGTATAATCTATATTTATTTTATACTTGGCAAATAAAATATAATTTTTATATTTAAATAAATTTTCAGAATTATCAATTATTTTACCCTATTCTTTAAAAGGAAAAGAAAAAACTAAAATAAAAAACCCACACCCTTAATTTCTCTTGAAAGAAATTTCTAATATAAGTCTCAAAATAATCTATGATAAAGTCATAACTTTGATTAGTGTTTTCATCATTAATATGGCAAATCAATTGAAAATTGCTTAAAAATCCAAAAAAAAACATTTTTTAAAAATTTTTAAGAAAGTTATTTTGATTGTGACTGTTTCAATTGCTTTTTTTTAAAAAAATAGAATATGGTCTCTCTCTCTCTCTCTCTCTCTGTATATATATATATATATATATATATATATATATATACATTATATATATACACATGGTAGGGCATTGTAGCAAATTTTTCTGTAAAGAGAAATGAGCTAAAATTACCTACATCAATGGTAGGCAACATACAGCATGATTACCAGTTTTAAATGACCTACACAGTATTATCTTCTGTGATATAAGGAGCATCAAATAAATAAAGGTCATATAAATTGATTATAAGCAATGAATAATATGGTTGAGAGAATAGTCAGATTGGCTAAATATCCTAAAACCATATAGTCATCTTCAGTCTTTTTTGCAGTAAAATTTTACATCATTCCTTTTATGACAAAAATAGTTGCCTACTCCTCCTCAAACAAAACATTAATAAACTCAAAAGATTTTATTAACTTGGGGAAAGCACTTAAACACACAAATCACAAGTGATCAAAATTATCCTAAAATGTACAGACTTAGAAGAACTTGGAAATGAGTTATCAAAAGTTAAAAAGGAATAAAGAAAATGCACATCTTTAAAATAATAAAGGAAACTAAGGCATATATACATAGGCAAAAAAACTTAGAAATATTTTTTTGTTGCATATTGGTTTTTTTTATTTTAAAAATATAACCTTGGGACTAAGGTTTCCTTGGTATATATTTTATTTAATCCATTGAACTAATTCACCTTCAAAAATGAAATTTCAGGATTTTCCTCCTACCTTGACAGATCTTAAAAATGTAACTTCCTATTAAGCTCTTCTTAAAAATCTCTCTTTAAACTAACAGAAATTTTGAAGTATATGCCAAGAACTCCTTGTTCAATTATAGTTATTGGCATAGTAGGTAGAAATTTGTATTAAATACTAATTGACCTGAAGCACTCTTCTGAGAGCTGAGATAACAGTGCCACAAGAAAGAAAAAAATGAAATCCATAACATAATCAAGATGTTAGCAGGGAGAAAAACTGGCATATCCATAATATCCACCTGAAAGATAGTAAATATGGGAATCCTGTCCTCATAGCAAATATAAACTATACAGCAATAAATGAAAACCAACTAAGTTTTTTTTAAGTAAATAATTAGTCATTTATCTGCGTGTAAATGAATTTAACAAGGTAAACACAAAATAAAAGGAAAAAAAAAAATAACTGTCACATATCAGGAGAAAATGAGGCCTTAAAGCAGGCAATTCAAACCTGACTTTCCAAATAAAGACAAGAGCTTCCCCAAATTGTGATATTAATTCATGTTGAGTACTCTTTGATACAAGAGCTAATTAAGCTATCAGATATCTCCAATAGCTTTACAATAACTGTTGATCTACCCCTTGAGTAGAGAGAAAGTCAATGATAGCTCAAATCTTCATAAAATACGTATTTGTTTGCAGAGAAGCATCATATTATCTTTGAAATGTCACAGTTGATAAATGTTAACATATTAGATTTACCAGATTAAATTTATCTTCTGAAAGTAATTCTTGCAAATTTCATTTCTCTCCATAGAGTGACATCTTTAGTTTTAGCCAGTACTAGTCAAAAGGAAATAAAGAAAAAAAAAATAATGATATGCACTACTTTCCATTGTTATTTAATTGTGGTAAATATACCCGAAATTCTTTTGCAGCTTGGAAATCCAAATAGCTTTTTTGGATTGGCACATGCCTCCAATAGACCCTCTTTGGTTGTTTCACCTATGTCATATCTAGGTAAGGGTTTCTGATAAATAGCGTAGTCACTGACCCACAATGGCATGAGAAGAAAGAATTTCTTTTGAAAATGTTAAGCAAGTTTCTTGATGAAACTTGCTTTCATAGCATGAATCCCACATTTCAGACTTACTTTGTCTAATTAACCTTTTGTAAACAACAACAACAACAAAAAAAATTTTCGTCATCTTCCATGATCACCTTTCCATCTTTAGACCAACTACAACTACTGTTGGTTCATTGGGCTTTTACTTTTTTAAGCTTCTTGGTTTTCTGATTTGATTTGCAAATTGCTCTATCTCTGATGCAGAATTACTATTATTTGAGAGTTTAACAGAATTTGAAGAAAAAGTCTGGCTCTCTTTATTTTTCATTCAATATTTCTTTGTTAAGATATTGCTTCAGCTCATATGGATGAATGTCACCCCTGAAGAGCCTTTGAATTCCACTATTATATCATAGACATTTCTACTGTTATATCATAGACATTTAACAAGGCTTTGTGAAAATTGTCTATCCATTACAACGTAGCCATCTCATAAGGCTTTATAAAACTATTATTATCAATTTTATTAAAGTTTATGTTGACTGGTGTTACATAAATATATGGTGCATTAAGAGTTTCCTTCTGTTGGAAATTTGATGTGTTATCAATATTGTGTTTATTGAGAATTATACAGATTTTCCAAGAACTTTATACATACATACACATATATAAATGTATACATGCATATATGTATGTCACTGAATATAATCCATTTCATTTGTTCCTCACTCCAACTTTAAGAGGAGTCATTGCACATATTTAATTATCGCTTTTATTGAAAATGAAATCAAGTCTAAGAGAATCCAATACTTGTCCAAAGTCCCTTAGAAAAATAAGGATTGTAAAAAAAAAAAAGAAAGAAAGAAAGAAAGAAAGAAAGAAAGAAAGAAAGAAAGAAAAGAAAAGAAAAAATAAGGATTGTATCTCATCTTAGAATCATAGAATTGCAGATTTATTAACATAGAATTTCATTAGAGGGATTCTTCCTCAGAAAGATGCTGCAGAGAAAACATTGTGGATTTAGAGTTAGAACATCTACATTCAATTTTCTTGCTTCCACCTATTATTTGTGTGATCATGTGTAAGTCATTTAACCTCCGTGAGCCTCTTTTCTCATATATAAAAAATATAGGATATTTCTAGGATTTATTTTTAGCTCTTGATTTATTATTCTGACCCAAACTACAGATCTTATCTGTCATATCTCTAAAATATGGCCATCCAGTTTCTTCTGAAAGACATACATTGGTGGGGAATCTACAACTATCTCAAATATCTAATTTCATTTTTGGACAACTATAATTGGTAGGATTATTCTTTCTATTTGCATCTGTTACTAATTCTTTATACTGAAGACATGTTGAATAAGTCTGATATTTCTTCCACACAATCACTCTCTAAATATTTGACAGTTTTTATTGTGTCACACTTTTATAAAATTATTTCTCAGCCTAAAATAATTCTAGTTCCTTCAACCAGTTCTTGCATGGTATGGTTTCAAGTTCTCCCCTGGATGCCATCCAGCTTGTCAAAGTCACTTCTTTTGTGTGTTGTACAGAACAGAACACAATATTCCAGATGTCATCTATCTTGTCTTGTGTTGCCAAAAAATCTGTGAATGAAAAATAAGCAGTATATTCCATGATCTCAAGGAGATTGAAATCTTACCGGGGAGGAAAGATGAACACATTTGAAACAATAGTAAAACAACAGTAAGACATGTAATGAAGTGATGGATTGTGAGGACTGGATTTCTAGTCATAGTAAAATGAGGTGACAAAAAAGGCATCATACTATCTTCGAATATTTTAACTCTTTAACTAGACAGGATTATGTTATTCCTGGACATTGATACATCACAACTAGATAGCATTAAAAATGCAAGCACAATATGAACAAATTTCAAAAGCAGGGGAAATAATTAGCAAATTCATGCCTTATGCTTTTAAGTATGCTTCTATTCTTGAAGATATTGATATGTTGAATTAAATGCTACTCTCCTGGTAAGAGGATATTTCTGAGGTGACAAAGGATGCTTGTGAAATTTAAATAAACTTGTGTCTACTTTGCTGTATTAATTTGTGTGTGCTAATTATTTTCAATCAAAATGGGAGAGAACAAGTAGCTTAGTACTAGAAAAGTTATCTCATTTAGGAATATGTGGATTCAAACCTTTCTTCTAATAATGTGTTTTTGCAAGTTATTTAATGTTACCTTAATCTTAAACTTATATGGTTAAATCAATTCTTAAGTGAATTACTAGATATTCTTTATCCTAATGAAATTGCAGATCTGTTTCTTCCTCGGACATTCTCCAAAATTAGATCTCAAAGCAAGTCTCAAACTTTGGGGTTAAAATTCTAAATATAAATTAAACTCATTTTTTCAAATTGTTTTCCATGCTTTAGAAATTAGCTAGTATATGTTTGAAAGGTAATATAGATACAGGTCACATAACATAATTCAAGCCCATCTCTGATGCTATGGACAATTGTGATAATTTCCTTTGCCTCAGTTTCCTCATTTGTAAAAGAAGTGGTTGGACTAGATTATCTCTCAGCTCCCTTCCAATTCTCTTTTTCCTGTCATAAGATCTATTTATCACCTATCTGTGAATGCTAATAGAGCAATTTAACATGGGGTTTAGCAGGTAAATTACTGTAGTTGGGTGTTCCTAAATTATCTGGCATTTATTTTGTATACAGTTAAATATTTACATGTTGTCTCTGTGACAACAGGGGCTTTTGGGGGAAGGGGAGGAAACACAGGTCTTTCTTATTCCATGACTTAACACATGTTTGATATATAATTAAAATAACGAAAAATTGATTGATTAGAGTAATCAATACTACCCCTAACAGTAATTCTGGGACTCAGATTCAAATGCAATGTGTCAGCGTGGCTGTGCTACTTTTTCTCTTGATTCTCTTCTCAATAAAGACAGCTGAGTAATAAAACAAGGAGATCCTGGTATTGAATGCCTAGGCATGTTTAAGCTACTGTGACTCCATTGCCTTGTTTACAGCCAAATCTTACCCTATTCCTCTGTCAGGGTCCTTTAAGTCATTTAGGATGTGATCACTATTTTCAAATATGTAATGGATTATCATGTTGAAGGGACATTATTTTTGTTCTGCTTAACTCTAAGGGGAAGAAGTTAAAGCAATAATTTGAAAATGAAAGAAGTAGATTTATGTGCCATGAAAAGATCATATCCTTACAATTAGAATTATCCCACGTATAATGTAGTAGTTGTACCTTCTTTAGAGGCCTTTAAACAAATGTTTTATAGCTTTCCTGCCATGTTTTAGAGGGTATTCATTTTGAGTTATGAGATAGATTAGGGGAGTATATGTGTGTGATGGACCCCTTTGGGCAATATGGTAAAGTTTATGGATACTTTCTCAGAATAATGTTTATTGCTTACAATTATAAATGAAGAAAATGCTAAATTAGAGGTCAGTAAAATCGAAAATGAAATTTCCCCCGCCCACCCCCATCCATATATCTGGACTTCCTGAAATCTTTCTATGGATGCTAAACTAAATGGACCTTGAGAGCCTTTCAAATTCTAAAATTCTGCTGAGAACCATTTTCAGAAAGTATTGATAAATGATATTGTGTCTGTTTGTTAACTACAATCAGCCTCCCTATGGAAACATCAACATTTTCTACCTGAAAATTCATGTTCTGATCCATTCTGCCGCTGAGATGCACTACTTTCTCTGTTGTGCTAAAACATAGTCATGCACACATATATATGGCAAAAATCTCACAAAAAAAAATGAACACATGTTCATTATTGTATTGCTACTCATTTAAGAATTATATTGGTTCAGCCTCAATTCCCTACCAGCTCTGGAATCAGGAACATATGGGTTAACATTCCATCTCTGACATTTGCTAGCTATGTGACCATAATTGGGCTTCCATGTCTTCAACCATAAAATGGCAAGAGTAATAATAGAAAAGTATTACATACTCAGGACAATTTTTGTAATTTTTTTGATAAATTTAATAGTATATAAATAACAATGCATACATTCATATATGTATTATTTTTTAAATATATGACTAGATCAGTGTCAGCTATTATTATGTAACATAATATAAATAGATAAGGATAGAAGAAGGAAAAAGATAAACACTTATTGTTTTAGGATTGTGCTAAGTAATTTGTAAACATGACCTAACTTTGTCCAAAAAACAGGCCTGGGGGCCGCTAGATCCCACAATGGATACAGCACCAGCCCTGAAGTCAGCAGGACCTGAGTTCAAATATGACCTCAGACATTTAACACTTTCTAGCTATGTGACCCTGGGCAAGTCACTTAGTTCCAACTGCCTCAGCAAAAAAACAAAACAAAACAAAACAAATCAGCTCTGGAATGTAGGTGCTATTATTATCCCCATTTTACACTTAAGGAAACTGAGATAGAACAGTTAAGTGATTTGGCAAGATCACATAGTTTGTGTCTGTGGCAGGATTTGAATTTAAATCTTCTTGTTTCTAGGCCCCTGCTTTATTTTCCATACTACATGACTATTTTTTAAAAATTAGATTGATAATTCCTTGATGAGAAGTGTGAAAAATATTATAATAGAGTGCAAGAAAATAAGAAAGTTGGGAGAAGTGGTTTCTTCTTTTTATTTCCTTTTTTTCCTCTCCTTCCTCCTTCTCCTTCTCCTTCAGTAATTAAATGTAAAATAGGATAAGATAGATCATGAAAAAATGAAAAATACTTACTTTAGAGCCCAAGTTTTCCCACATAATGTCTGTGTGACCCTGGGTAAGTCACTTAACACTGCCTCATTTTTTTTTGTTTGTTTGTTTTTTTGTTTTTTCCCATCTGTAAAATAAACTGGAGAAGGCAATGGCCAACTACTCCATTGTCTTTGTCAGGAAAATTCCACATGGAGAGTAGACATGATTGAAATGACTGAACAACAGCAAAAGTCAGTTGCGATTCTCTGGGAACTCTAAATGAATCAGGGAGAGAACTTACAAAGAACTATCTATTAAAATGCTATGTACAGGATACATTGGATTTGCTTAGGATCATAGAGCTAGCATTGGAAGGGAATATGGAGGTTATTTCTTCCAGTCCTCTCAATTAGTCAATAAGCATCTATTAAGTGATTATTATGTGCCAGGCAGAGTGCTAAAAACAGAGAGGCGGAAAAAAAGAGAAGTGTCAGGAAACTCCTGCCCTCAAGGAGCTTGTACTCTAATGAAAGGAGACAAGAAGCAAACAAATATCACAAGATATAAATGAGATAAGTGAGAAATGATTGAAAAAGTGAAGGTGAGGATGAGGGGTAAAGAAAAGACAACTTCTCCCGTCTTCCAAAGCCACTTCTTTGTTGGATGCTTCCAATGTCAGCTCTTCTTGGACTTTTATTTCTCTGCTAACAATCCCTCTCTTCATTCTAATGAATCTAATGGAGCAAATCGGTGTTTTATGTTTCTTGCATTTTATGTTTCTTGCATTTTTATGTGACTCTTTGCATCTTTTGCATTTTCTGTGATGAGGGAAATAAAATAGCAATAGGCAATTATCCACTTTACAATGAGTGCCTTTGAGTTAAGGGACCTATTCCCTGATTTCGGTGAAATGCATCTCTGAGCCAATCATAAGCTTTTTTAAAAGAGATTTCCTTGATTTATCTCTGACATGGAGAAAAGTGGATAGAACTCCAAACGGTCTGAACCTAGAGATCTTCAGGAGGAGGGGAGAAAAGGATTAAAAGCCACAGTCAATGGGAAACATTTAAAATGAAGATCCTATTAATTGTTCTTCCTTCGTTACAGAGTTGGTGTAAGGATAGACACTTTGTATATCATAAGACACCATATAAATGGAAGCTATCATCATTATTATTACAACCCATGAAAAATTTATTTGATAGTTCTGTTTGAATCCTAGTTTTGAACAGAGTTCTGGTTCTACTTTAACAGACTCTTTCTACTGTTTACACAAACAGTGAATATTTTTAAACAGAACTCCAAAATTCATCATTCTCATGCATGGAAAATAAAACCATATGAATTATATAGAAAAGTCAGGAAGTTGGTATGACTCAGTCTAAAACTAGAATTTCTCTTGAATATTCTAAACAATAGGCCCTCTCTTTAGCCCTGACATTTAATGGATGGATAGAGGGAGGGAGAGAGATCATTGTGCAAATGTTTTGTCTTCATGGTGAGGAAACCAAATCTGAGCCAGACATGTGCCAGGACCTTATCAAAAGGAAATTAACCACACACAATTTTTATTTGGTTGGCTCCATCTATTTTAAACATAAGTGCAAACCAGTACTACAGGTGGGATTGAAAAATCTTTTTCTAGTCTTCATTTTATGAACATGGATGATTTGATGTGAAAAAGAGTTGTTAATTGCATCCTTCTTTCAGAAGTCATCAGCTTGCCATCCATTTGCTAAAAATAATGGCAACCATCTTTGTCCAATAATGATAAACTAACCATAGTTATGTGCAAATTCTTTATCACTCTTAGCAACCAGTATTGCATTGTACTATTTTCCTCAATATGTGAAACATTTAGACATTAGACATACCTTATGTTAAGAATCCCTAAGTTTTAGAGAGTAGCCTGGTATGCTTTAAAATTAAGTGATTTGTCCATGATCGAAAAACAAAACAAAACAGTATGAATCAAAACTTGACCAATTCTTCCTGACTCTAAGGCAAAATTTTTATCTCCTGAGTTATGGTGATTCTCAATTGATTAGCTATTTTGCAGGAAAACAAAATATAAACCTGGTATTTAAGGTCAGTATCATCTGGCTCTAAACTATCTTTCTAGCATCATTTCATATTAATTCCAAGCTTTATCCCAGCTGTTGCCCTTCTCATATTCCAAGGGACTGGGTGTGTGTGGTGGGTAGTGGGCAGAAACGTGTGATCCATCATGATTTTAAATAGCAGAATTCTATGTATACATCAAACTAAATAGTGTATAGGAGAAATAAATCCAAGGCCAGAGTATTGGTTTAAAGCCAGAGAGAGGTCTGCCTAGGGTAGGGAAGGCAACATTCGAAGAAGTAATCTAAAGCAGTGGGTGATTTGCTATTTCTCTTATTCAAAACTTCCAGAAACTGAATCTTTAATATGATAAAAATGCTCTAGTACTGATCTATCTCCGTCTGCCCAGACCTTATCATATCACTTTTGCTTGGATTATCTTTAGTGCTAGCTAAAATCCTGCTTTCTACACAAAGCCTTTCCTGATTTCCCTTAATGCTAGTGACCTCCTATTGTTGATTATCTTTAATTTAACCTGTTCATGTCTTATTTATGCAGACAGCCTTCACAGACACTTTTCACAATCAAATTTTCATCTTATGAATTCAAAGCTTTGTTTTTAGTTTTTTTCCACTATTGCTACTATTTATTTCATGTACCTTCCCATCCCAAGAGTCAATGTACATAGAACCTCCAAGCTCTATGTAAATGTCAGTGTTTTTTTTTTTTTCCATTCATCCCTAATGTTTTAGTCTATCTTTATTGCTATTAAATCCACTTGATTTTCCATAATTGAGAAGGGATAAAGGCAAGGATGCTATTTCAGCCACTGGATAAATCAGAACCCTTTTTCCATATGCCTGGAAACACTTTCATACCATTATAGGTAAGCCAAAACAGCTGCAGCCCATGCCTATTCTTTTGCTAGTGCCCTGTATTCTGTAGGGGTGTTCAAAACTGAACTTAATTATTTTTATGGGGTAATTTAAACAACTCTAAAAAAGATCTAACAAAATAAAATGAGAGCCATATATATATATATATTTATTTCCAAGTTCATTTATATAATAAAAGCACTGATTAGAGAGGATCAGGGGAAAAAAAAAAGGAGTGTTAGAGACAATGCATCAGCCATATTTACTATTTAGAATTGAATTTGAAAGGAAAAGGGAGGAAAATATCTCATTTATATTTCCCTAGCTTCAAGAAAACCCTTGCCAGGAACATTCTTTGAAAATTGAGGGAATCCCATGTGCTCAAGTTTTGCTGTCAGAGTCTAGGAGAAAGCTATATACTACATACTCATCCTGCTACATATAACAGCTTTCCTCTACTACTCTTTAAGTTTCTCTCCTAGGATTCTTGAGAACCTTAACTAATACTTTTAAATTCAGTAAAACCACATATGTGCATTTTAAATCACAATAAATATTGATGTGCAAAATACTATTTATCTAAGGGAATATTTTCTTTACTGTTCATGTTGTTAAATTATGAGCGCAAATAATCCAAACCCCAAATGGGTTAAATTTAGAAAAGACAGAGTGCTGAGCTGGCATTTGTTTAAGTCTACCAAAGTAGAAGTCTCCTTCAGGTTCCATTGTATGCGTACATCTACAAGCAATTTCAAGGAAAGATTGAAAGTAAAAATAAATATTAGTTAACATGACGAATATTTCTTAGATTATTCAAATGACAAGAAGAAAGCAAATCCTGAATTTTCATTCTCTCCTCAACTACACAAGGAGGGAGGAAGAATCCTTTCAGAGAAAAGATGTTTAGACTTTATTTTCTAGTTATTAAAGATTGAATAATCATCATGTTGAATTCTAATTTTCCACTCTCATAATGAGTTTTTATATGGAGATTGTTTTACATGGAATTTTTATAGCCATTCAATTTAATTTCATTGACATTGACATATTTATTGTATTCTTACTAAAGCATTAACTTAAATTCCCATTCATTTGTCACCATAGCCCATTTAAAAAAATTTAAAAAGCCCAATATCTTGAAATAATTATTTCTCTAATAAAACTCATAACCAAAATTAAGATATATTCATAGGATCATAAATCTAGAGACAGAAGAGACTTATGTATGTCCACTCTACTCATGTTGCAGATACGGAAATCAAAGGAGGGTCAGAAAGACAATGAAATTTGAACCAGGCCCTTTGAGGAAAAGCTGTCTTCCAGCTCCAAGACATAAAACAACCTGGATAAGCTTTCCCTGTGTATGTGTATACATATGTATATACACACATACTCACATACACACATATTATATATATACACATATGGAGAAAGATACACATAGAGATAGATATATATATCAAGATAGATACATAGGTATAGAAATATAGTATGGAAAGAGAGATGTAGAGATTTAAATATAAATTTAAATATAGACAAGGATATATAGATAGATATAGGGATATAGGGACATAGACATCAGCATAGTTATATATAAAGATCGATATAGATATAAGTAAATATGTATATAAACATGGATATATGTATATGATATAAACATACATATATGTATATGTATAATACCACAACATATATACACACACCTACATTTATATTATATATACATATATGCACATATGCATGTTCTCTACTTATGACATATTCATTTGCCATTGGCATGGCTCCAGAGTGGAGGCCGTCCGTGGCTCCAGAGTGGAGGCTGTCCATGACACCATGGCTTTAGAGTGGAGGCCATCCACGGGTCCAGAGTGAAGGCTGTCTGTGACATGGAAGACAAGACATCTGGACCACCAGGCCATGGAAGCCGAGACATCTGGAATACCAAGATGCGAGAAATGATCTAGACCACCAGGCCACGGAAGGCGAGACATCTGGATCATGAGGCCATGGAAGACAAGACATCTGGATCACTAAATTACAGAAGGCAATACATCTGGACCACCAAGACACGGGAAAACACCTAGACCATGAGAAAACAGAAGATGAGACACCTGGACCACCACGACATGGGAAATGATCTACACCATGAGGCCATGGAAGGCGAAACATCCCGACCATGAGGCCACAGAAGACAAGACATCTGAACCACTAATATTATATTCTAGATTTCAGAGCTTCAATTTAGAAAGCATTCTTTTCTAGATTCTTTTCTGGACCCTCCATCTTTTCTTGATTCTTTTCTAGAGCCTCAATCCAGAAAAAAATTCTTCCAACATTCTTTTCTGGATCTTTCACGCTTTCTAGATTTATTCTAGAGCCTCAATCCCGAAAACCTTTTTCTAGGTTCTTTTTAGAGCCTCCATTCCAGAGCCATGTTGCCACAGATGGCCTCCACTCTGGAGCCATGAATGGCCTGCACTCTGGAGCCATAGATGGCTGCCACTCTGGAGCCATGGATGGCTTCCACTCTGGTGCCATGGACGGCCTCCATTCTGGAGCCAAGTTGCCATGGACAGCCTCCACTCTGGACCCATGGATGGCCTCCTCTCTTCAACCATGAGCAGCCTCTGCTTGAAGTTATGGTGCCACAGATGGCCTCCACTCTGGTGCCATGGATGGCCTCTGCTCTGGTGCCATGGACAACCTTTGCTCTGGTGCCATGGTGTCACAGACGGCCTCCACTCTGGAGCCATGGTGCCATCGACAACCTTTGCTCTGGTGCCATGGTGCCATGGACGGCCTCTACTCTGGAGCCATGGATGGCCTCTGCTCAGGAGCCATGGTGCCACGGATGGCCTCCTCTCTTGAGCCATGAGAAGCCTCCCCTCTGGAACCATGGATGGCCTCAAAAATCTAGAAAAGGGTTTTTCTTTATTGGGGCTCTAGAAAAATCTAGAAAAGGTTTTTTTTTTTAATTGAGGCTCTAGAAAATAATTTTCTGGATTGAGACTCTAGAAAAATCTAAAAAGGGTTTTTTTTTCTGGATTGAGGCTCTAGAAAAATATCTAGAAAATGTTTTCTGGATTGAGGCTCTCGAAAAATCAAGAGACATCTGGACCACCAGGCTATGGAACATGAGACATCTGGAATACCAAGACATGGGAAATGATCCAGACCATGAGGCCACAAAAGGCAAAATATCTGGACTATGGAGCCACAGATGGCCTCCGCTCTGGTGCCACGGATGGCCTCAATCCAGAAAAACCCTTTTCTACATTTTTCTAGAGCCTCAATCCAGAAAAACCTTTTCCTAGATTTTTCCAGAGCCCCAATCTAGAAAAACCCTTTCCTGGATTTTTCTAAAGCCTCAATCTATAAAAATTATTTTCTAGATTTTCCCAGATGTCTCGCCTTTCATGGCCTGGTGGTCCAAATGTCTCATCTTCTGTGACCTCATAGTCTAGATGTCTTGCTTTCCATGACCTGAGGGTCTGGATGTCTCGTTTTCCATGAGCTCGTGGTCTAGATCATTTCCTGCGTCTTGGTGTTCCAGATGTTTTGCCTTCTGTGGCCTGGTGGTCCAGATGTCTAGTATTCCATGCCCTCATGATCCGGATGTCTTGTCTTTCGTGTCCTCGTGGTATCAATCATTTTCAGCATTTTGGTGTTCCAGATGTCTTGCCTTCCATGTCCTGGTGCTCTAGATGTCTCATCTTTTGTAGCCTCATGGTTTAGATTATTTCCCAAGTCTTGGTGTTCCAGATATCTCGCCTTCCATGATCTGGTGCTCCAGATGGCTCATCTTCTGTGGCCTCATGGTGCAGATGTTTTGACTTTCATGGCCTGATGGACCAGATGTCTCATCTTCTGTGGCTGCAGATGTTTCATATTCTGTGGCCTCATGGTCTGGATGTCTCGCCTTCCATTGCCTGATGGTCTAGATCATTTCCTGTATCTTGGTTTTCCAGATGTCTCATCTTGTTTGATCTAATGGCCTGGCTGTCTCGCCTTCTGTGGCCTCATTGTCTAGATCATTTTTATCAAAACCCATTTTTAGGTTTGGCTAGAGCCTCAATCCAGAAAACATTTTTCTAGTACTTCAATCCAGAAAAATTCTTTTCAAGATTTTTCTAGAGCCTCAATAAAGAAAATTCTTTTCTAGAGCCTCAATCCAGAAAAACCCTTTCCTGGATTTTTCTAGAGCCTCTACCCAGAAATTTATCTTCTAGATTTTTCCAGATGTCTCTCCTTTCTTGGGCTGGTGGTCCAGATATCTTGTATTCTGTCGCCTCACGGTCTGGATGTCTCGCTGTCTGTTGCCTGGTGGTCTAGATCATTTCCCATATCTTGCTGTTCCTGATGTCTCGTCTTCTTTGGCCTAATGGTCTGGATGTCTCACTTTCCGTGGACTCAATGTCTAGATTATTTTTCGCAAAACCCTTTTCTGGGTTTGCCTAGAGCCTCAATCCAGAAAACATTTTTCTAGTACTTCAAACCAGAAAAACTCTTTTTTAGATTTTTTTGGCCCTCAATCCAAAAAAATTCTTTTCTAGAGCCTCAATCCAAAAACACCCTTTTATAGATTTTTCTAGAACCTTGATCAGAAAAACCTTTTTCTAGATTTTTCTAGAGCCCCAATCCAGAAAAAAACTGTTCCCAGATTTTTCTAAAGCCTCAATCCAGAAAATTCTTTTCTAGAGCCTCAATCCATAAAAATTCTTTTCTAGATTTTCCCAGATGCCTCCCCTTTTCAGATGTCTCATCTTCTGTGACCTCATAGTCTAGATGTCTCACTTTCCGTGACCTGAGGGTCCAGATGTCTCGTCTTCCATGAGTTTGTGGTCTAAATCATTTCCTGCATCTTGGTGTTCCAGATGTCTTGCCTTCTGTGGCCTGGTGGTCCAGATGTCTCGTATTCCATGCCCTCATGGTCCGAATGTCTCTTTCATGTCTTTGTAGTCTCGATCATTTCCAGTATTTTGGTATTCCAGTTGTGTGCCTTGCTTTGGCCCAGTGGTGTAAATGATTTCTTGCGTCTTGGAGTTCCTGATGTCTTGCCTTCAATGCCCTGGTAATCCAGAAGTCTTGTCTTTCATGTCCTCATTGTCTAGATCATTTCTCATGGCCTGGTGGTCCGGTGTCTCCCCTTCCATGGCCTGGTGGTCTAAATCATTTCCTGCATCTTGGTGGTCCAGATGTCTTTTCTTCTGTGGCCTCATGGTCTAGATCATTTCAAACATCTTGGTGTTCCAGATGTCTTGTTTTCTGTGGCCTGGTGGTCCAGATGTTTTGTATTCCATGGCCTTATGATCTGGATGTCTTGCCTTCTGTTGCCTGGTGGTCTAGATTATTTCCCACATCTTGGTATTCCAGATGTCTTGTCTTCTTGGGCCTAATGGTCTGAATGGCTCACCTTCCATGGCCTCAATGTCTAGATTATTTTTCTCAAAACCCTTTTCTGGGTTTGTCTAGAGCCTCAATCTAGAAAACAATCTTCTAGTACTTCAATCTAGAAAAACTCTTTTCTAGATTTTTTAGAGACTCAATCCAGAAAATTCTTTTCTAGAGCCTTAATCCAGAAAAGGCCTTTTCTAGATTTTTCTACAGCCTTGATTCAGAAAACACTTTTCTAGATATTTCTAGAGCTCCAATCCAGAAAAACCATTTTCTGGATTCTTCTAGACCCTCAAATCAGAAAATTATTTTCTAGAGCCTCAATACAGAAAAATTCTTTTCTAGATTTTCCCAGAAGTCTCACCTTTTGGGGCCTGGTGGCCCAGATGTCTCATCTTCCGTGGCCTCATATTCTGGTTGTCTCACCTTCTGTTTCCTGATGGTCCGGATGTCTCGTGTTCCATGAGCTCATAATCTAGATCATTTCCCATGTCTTTGTGTTCTAGATGCCTCTTCTTCTTTGGCCTAATTGTCTGGATGTCTCGCCTTCCATGGCCTCATTGTCTAGATAATTTTTTGCAAAACGCTTTTCTAGGTTTGTCTAGGGCATCAATCCAGAAAACTTTTTTCTAGTGCTTCAATCCAGAAAAAAACCCTTTTGTAGATTTTTCTAGAGCCTCAATCCAAAAAAAAATCTTTTCTAGAGCCTCTATCCAGAAAAACCCTTTTCTAGATATTTCTAGAGCCCTAATCCAGGAAAACCTGTTATGAGTTCAAATGTTATTTTATTATAATTGTTGGGGTTCAAATGTTGGGTTCTTGTTCTTCTATAAAATATTATAAAAGTTCTCTCTGGGTGCCTTCCCTGGAATCAGGATTTTGTCAGTCCCTGTTAGGGCGCCAAAATGTGGTGATCTTCTTCCCAAATGCAGCCAGGTGATGAAAGTTCAGATCTTTTATTATCTCCAATATAGCCCGGTTAGCTTAGCGGCCTATCTCTCTGCTTGGTTCCAAGAGCTCTTGCCGCTTTGTCCTTTGCTTCTGCCTCTGCTTTCTTCAGCTTCCAGAGCCAGCACCACTCTTCATGTCATTCCAGTGAAATCTCTCCAAGAGCCTCTGTCTGTTTCTTTTATGCAAGAGGGAGGAATTGTGGGATACGAGAGAGAGGGATTATGGGTTTTCTCCCATAGTGCTCTCTGGCCCTAAGAGCTTCAAGGGAGGTGTGAACTCAAAGTTACAAAGTTTACTTTGTGAAGCTGGCATACTTGTGAACTCCAATGAGTAAAGGTGTGAACACAAGCCTTGTATTAATTAGTTCTACTTAGTACCTTGTTTCAGGTTCTGCCCAAAACATCTTCTTGTAAGATTAGATCAAATCTAATTAGTTATCAGTTTGTAAGGATTCCAACAAAAACCATTTTCTGGATTTTTCTAGAGTTTGAATCCAGAAAATTCTTTTCTGGAACCTCAATCCAGAAAAATTCTTTTCTAGATTTTCCCAGATGTCTCACCTTTTGTGGCCTGGTGGTCCAGATGTCTAGTCTTCTGTGGCCTCATAATCTAGATGTCTTCCTTCTGTAGTCTGATGGTTAGGGAAATTATCTAGACCACCAGGTGATGTAAGGCAAGACAGCTGGATCACCAGGCCACAGAAGGCGAGACATCTGGACCACCAAGATGCGGAAATGATTTAGACCACCAAGTCATGGAAGGGGAGACATCCGGACCACCAGGCCATGGGAAATGATCTAGACCACCAGGCCACAAAAAACAAGACATCCCGACCATGAGGACATGGAAGACAAGACATCTGGACCACCAAGTCACAAAAGGCAAGACATCCAGACCATGAGCCCATGGAATGTAAGACACCTGGACTATCAAAATGAGGCAAATGATTTACACCACCAGGCCCCAGAAGGCAAGACATCTGGAACACCAAGATGCGGGAAATGATGTAGACCACATGGAGACAGAAAATGAGGCATCTGGACCACCAGGCCACAAAAGGCAAGACATCTGAAACATCAAGACACAAGAAATTATCTAGACCACAGGGCCACAGAAGACGAAACACCTGGATAACCAAGACACAAGAAATGATCTAGACCACGAGGCCATGGAAGGCGAAACACCTGAACCACCAAGATGCAGGAAATTATCTAGACCATGAGGCCACAGAAGATGAGACATGGATGGCCTATACTCTGGAGTCACAGGTGGCCTCCACTCTGGAGACATGGTGCCACAGATGGCATCTACTCTGGAGCCATGGTTCCACGGACAGCCTCTACTCTAAAACTATGGTGCCACAGAGGGCCTCCTCTCTTGAGCCATGAACAGCCTCTGCTCAAGAATTATGGTGCCACAAATGGCCTCTACTCTGGAACCATTTTGCCACGGAAGGCCTTCACTCTGGAGCCATGGATGGCCTCTACTCGGGGACACAAATGGCTTCCACTCTGGAGCAATGTTTCCATGGATGGCCTCCACTCTGGAGCCATGGACAGCCTTCACTCTGGAGCAATGGTACCATGAACAGCCTCCTCTCTGGTGCCATGGACAGCCATTGCTCTGGTACCATTGTGCCATGGACAGCCTCCACTCTGGAGCCATAGTGCCACGGGTGGCCTCCGCTCTGGAGCCACAGACGGCCTTCACTCTGGAGCAATGATGCCACAGACAGCCCCCATTCTGGTGCCATGGATGGCCTCCACTCTGGACCTATAGACGGCTTCCACTCTAGAGCCATGGAGCAAAAGCTGTCCATGACACCATGGCTCCAGAGTGAAGTTCGTCCATGGTACCATGGCTTCAGAGTGGAGGCTGTCTATGGTTCCAGTATGGAGGCCATCCGTGGCACAATGGATTTAAAGTGGGTTGCCGTCCATGGCTCCAGATTGGAGGCCATCATGACACCATGGATTTAGAGTGGAGACCATCCATGGATCCAGAGCAAAAGCTGTCCGTGACATTATGGCTCCAGAGTGAAGGCTGTCTGTGACACCATAGCTATAAAGTAGAGACTGTCCATGGCTCCAGAGCGAAGGCTGTCTGTGATACCATGGCTATAAAGTGGAGATCGTCCATGGCTTCAGAGTGAAGGCCATCAGTAACACAGTGGCTTTAAAGTGGAGGCCGACAAGAGAACTGTTCAGTTCTGCACACATATATTGTATCTAGGATACACTGTGACATATTTAACTTGTATAGGACTGCTTGCCATCTGGGGGAGGGGGTGAAGGGAGGGAGAGGAAAAGTTGGAACAGAAGTGAGTGCAAAGGATAATGTTGTAAAAAAAATTACCCAGGCATAGGTTCTGTCAATAAAAAGTTATTAAAAAAATTAAGTGGAGACCATCCGTGGCTCCAGAGTAGAGGCCATCTGTAACACAATGGCTTTACAGTGGAGGCCATCTGTGGCTCCAGAGTGGAGGCCATCTGTAACACCATGGCTTTAGAGTGAAGGCCATCTGTGGCTCTAGAGCAAAAGCTGTCCATGACATTATGGCTCTAAAGTGGAGGCCATCTGTGGCTCCAGAGTAGAGACCATCTGTAACACAATAGCTTTACAGTGGAGGCCATCTGTGGCTTCAGAGTGGAGGCCATCCGTGACACCATGGATTTAGAGTAGAGGCCATCTGTGGCTCCAGAGCAAAAGCTGTCCATGACATTATGGCTCCAGAGTGGAGGCTGTCTGTGGCTCCAAAGTGGAGGCCATCCGTGGCTCCAGAGTAGAGGCCGTCCGTGGCACCATGACTCCAGAATGGAGGCCATCTGTGGCTCTAGAGCGAAGGCTGTCTCTATTCTCAAAGTTTTAGAGTCATTTTTTAAATTTGTTGCCCATTCTATAAAAACAATAAATTATACAGGTATCATTTCTTTAATGGAAAGGATTTAAATGAAGAACACACAATTTATTTCTCATAGATAGAATCAACCCATGTTTCTTAGATAGTCAGTTTGTGATGAAGCAAAATAATAATTATTAGACATATAAACTTTAAGAATTTTGCATTTGCTTTTTAAGTTTATCAAAGGCTTCCTACACCACTCTTCCCCTCCCCCCCGAATATTCTTTCAGAACAACAAGGAATACAGTAACCGAACAATGGTGCTAAAAAGAGATAGAAGTTGCTGCTATGATGACTTAGTATATATGGGACTCATATTTCTTTATATAGTCCTTTGAGTCATATATTGAGCAAGTGGACTTCTGGATAAAAGTGTATAGATATTTTCAGTCACTTTCTAAACATAATTCCAATATTTTCCAAAATTAATGGATCGTTTTCCTGTGTCTGTTTTTAATGTTGATAAATTATATCACAATTTAGTCAGATCATTGTTGTTTGTCATTTGTTCTTGAACAGGACCATAACATGAGAGAGGTAATGCCATGACATACAAGTGGATTGGATTTAAGTGAGAAAAGGCTGGGCAAGGTCATCTGACTCACTTTTCCCTCTAGATCCAGTGTCCAGATATAGATCAAGACAACTGGGGATGACCCTGGGGCCAAGTGCAGAAGTGGTATTGTGCTCATGCATTCAAGAGAAAGAATTCTTAACTAATGTCAACTGAACCTTTAGGTAGTGCAGCCAGTGGCCCTAAGTAGAGAACCTGACAAAATTCTCTAGCTATCTTCTCTTCATTCTATAATATATCGTTCTAAGTTTATGACTTTGAAAATTTAGTTGAAATGAAGATGGAACTGATGAAATCTATATTTTTAATCTGCAAACATAAACTCCAATTCTTTAGTTCAGGATTGACAGCACTTTCAAAGTCACTGAAACTCTGGATATTATGTTATTGCACTAATGTGGTTTTCTTTAATACCATCACTTTTTCCGAAGGAGCTCAATTTATGGCAGTTTCTAATTTAATTCTCAAAACATTCCTGCTAGGTATATATTAACACCTTAATTTTCTCCAGGTGAGAAAGGGGGCATTTATAATGAAAGTTTGACTGCCTTGCAACATTCAATATAAAACACAACTACTACCTGATATTCATAACTGCTTTGAGGTTTGCAAAACATTTTGTATACATGCAATCATAGAATCATAAACTTAATGCTGAAAGAGATATTAGAAGCCACAAAAATCTAACCTCCTTGTGTTAGAAATAAGGGAAATGAAGATCACAGAAGTGAATAGTTAGTTGTCCAAGTTCACACAGATAGGAAAAGACATGTTGGGTTTTGAACACAGTATTACTGATTTTGAATTCAATATCCTGTCTATATATTATTATTATTTTTTAATTATGACTTTTTATTGATAGAACCCATGCCTGGGTAATTTTTTACAACATTATCCCTTGCATTCACTTCTGTTCCGACTTTTCCCCTCCCTCCCTCCACCCCCTCCCCTAGATGGCAAGCAGTCCTTTACATGTTAAATATGTCCCTGTCTATATATTATTTAAGTATATTCCAAAATACACACACACACACACACACACACACACACACACACACACCACCACCACCACCACCACCACCACCACCACCACCACCATCACCATCACCACCAATCCTGTGAAGTTTCATTCATTTACTAATTGAATTCAAGCCTAGGAATATATTCACTATATCACCTTACCTACTTCAAGTGAGGATTTGTGATATTTTTTAAAAATTGAGAAATAATTTCTGGGAAATTAGTTTTCTATAAATATTGGCAGCATTTTAAATAAAATGGCAAATGGCATTCTCAAATGCCAAAGGTCATCATGGCCATGGGCTCGTGGCTTACATGCACTTTGGAAGAGGAGTGTTCCTGAGTAGGGCAATCAGCTCTGGTTGATTAGCACTTTCCACTCGGTGACTCCATGAGGCAGGCAGCATAGGCATTATTGTCCCCATTTTACAGATGAGAAAACTTAGACATGAGGAATTCAGTAGCTTAGTATTATGCTATGCTTTGAGCTCTACACAAAGTATTCTGGTTCCAGAGTGAACTCTCTGGACTTTACTTTTTTTCCTCAATGAGGACATATTGACAGACTTACCACATACTATTAAAATTATTATTTATTATATGCCCTCTCAAGTTTCTTCCATTGAATCTAAGAATTCCTTCCTTTATTCCTTCATGCCTTCCTTCGTTCCTTCCTTCCTTCATTCCTTTGTTCATTCCTTCGTTTGTTCCTTCCTTCTATTCTTCCTTCCTTCCAATACTATACAATGCTATACAACTCTTTTGGTTCCCACTTAGTTTTGATATTTCTCCTCTTTGGTGTTTACATTTTGAAATATTCTTATTCCATACAGGGTGGATATTATGAACATTTAACATGACAATATCTATGAAAGCTGTTCTTAAGTTTTCTCAGATTGATACCATATAAGTCTGGATAACTGCGGGCAGTAGTTTAGTTTGTGAAGATGGTCTGGTTCCAGTATAGTTTACTGGATAAGTTTGCAAGGATATTTTGAAGTCTGTGTTTGTAATGTGGATATTTTTTCATCTCCCACTTCATAAAAATCATAATTTTAGACCTTTAAGCTAAGTGCAGTGTTAGATCTTACTAGGTAATCAGTAGATTCTCAATTTTTAATGTGTTGCATGTATATATTTATAATATGTATATATGCAAAAACATATACCTGTGTACACACATACAGTACACATGCATTTATAAAAATGCATATAAACATATATAGTCTCTGTGTGTATGTGTACACACACACATAATAAAGTATACATAATTTTTTCTGACTTTTCAAAGATAACCCTTTTATAATTATTTTTTGGAGGGTGGATGACCTAGTTCTGAGTTACCATCATAAGTACCTCCAAAGTGCATCATTAAAGCCTTTTTTGATTTCATTCTTGGATCTTCAACATTTTATAACCTCTGTGCATACAAGGTAGTTTTATTTTCATTTATACTTGGTAAATGCAACTGTGTTCCTGCTATCAGCCTTGGCTAACACTTACCACAATATAATTTCTGTCACATATTGACAGACTTACCACATACGATTAAAATTCTTATCAATCCACATTTTCTTTTTTGACAAGGAAGAGTTAATTTTTCTATAACTTCTTTAGGGTGATGGCTCTGTATGTCATTATTATTGTATAATTTTATATAGTATATTTTTCAAATCTGTTATGGTATTATGTGACTTAAGACTGCTAAAATATACTTTTCATCTTGATTCATTACATTTTTCATCAAAGATTGTCATTATTAAAGATTATTACTTTTACTAATCATACAAAGAATATTTCATTGAAATGAGAATGATTTTTATTATTAAGATGAAATAATTATGTAGTAATAAAAGTTTAAAAGAAATGAGAAAGTAGAAATATAAATCCATGATTGTTGATATGTTTTCTTCATCTCTTCTTGTTATTAATAACGTTTATGATCTTTTCCATTTTGAGGCAATTATCTTGTCTTTGAGATACTTCTGAAACTCATTCTTGAATGCTCTCAAAATTGTGTCACTTCCAATACATTTATTCTCTAAATATTTAGTTGAGCCCAGGTGTTCTTTCTGACATAATCTTCTTGAATGTTGTTTTTTGTTCCTTGTCCTGTCTAGTAGCTACTGGACTCTTATGTTTCCTACTGTGGAAGTTATACTGTCATCAATGATGTGAATGGATGACCATAAAACTCTGGCAAACATCTTCCCTATGCCATCAATTTATCATCTTCCTTCCAGTTTCATTTATAAATGGTCTCAGAAAAAACCTGAGTTTCCCTATAAGGTTCTTATGTCAAAGTTTTGACAGGCTCATTTTTCTACACTACTGCTTTTGGCAATTTTATTAGGTCATTGTTTTACATCATTTAAACTTCTTGTATTTTATTTTTTTGAAATTTCATGTTATGGAGTTTACTTTCATTGATTTCCCATTTTTTTCAGTAAGTCACTAATTCAACTCAGGTTGGAACTATTTGAGTTCCTCATAGTATGGTTTCATCTTTACTCATTCCTCCTAAAAACTAGTTCATTGTTAAATTTTGGGGTGTTATACCAAAATTATGATGGAGAATAGCTCCAAATTATAATGCTTTGGCTAATTTTGATATCATCCATGCTTTCCCTGGAAATTCTCAAAAGGTAAAGTTACTGCCCAGATCTCTACCAAGGAAAAGGATCCCTAGTACCTGTGTAAACATGCCAAATAATGGAAAGTGGAAGCAGGACAGTCATTATTTTATCCCCCCCAAAAAGCAAATATGTCCAAAAGACAACAAAATTCATCAAGACTATTTTTCCCCTTTTTTGACTAGGTAAGTGAAAAATAGATCGGGGCTTGCAATTTCCAAAAAAACATTATAGTTAGATTTCAACAAATTATGTAACAAATCTTCCCCTGCTATCCTTAAGGATAAAGAGATCTAGGAGTACACGGCAGTACCTTTATGGGGATTTTAGATGCTAATAATCAATGTTATCTTCAAAGAGATATATTTTGTAGAGTATGTTAGAAATATATATTTGGATCGTACTTTGCAACATTTTTGGTAATAATGTGGAAAATTTTATGTTTCTACATACATTTTCCCAAGTTCCTTTTAAGTTAGTAAATATAAACATGAAGCCCCCCTTTGGGAAAGTCATTTTGCCTCCTATGAACATAAGACATGTACAAGTCTATAGAAAAGAAAAATCACGTGTAAATGTTAATAGTCTTAGCATACATAAGCCAATGTTTACCAGAACTCCTGCTATGATCAGAAAGCTATTGACATAGTTTATTAAAGCATCTGCTGGCTTGTCCAGGTTGTCTTCCCTCCGCAACTGACAAATAATTGAATTGTGAAGAAAGTAGGGGAATTATTCATTAGCTATCTTTAAATCATTCTTATCCACCTGATGGGCTACAAGAGTATTATAGTGTCATTCTGTTGATTTTGCAACTTGCCTAAATTAGCTTGTGTTTTCTATGCAAGTGGAATTTTTCATCTTCCTTTCTCATATCCAACACATATTAGTTATTCTTGAAGGAAAAGCCCTGGGTTCATTTCATTGAGCGTATTGTGAATATGTGTTACACACATATATACAGGCATGTATAATTCAGTATTTTTATATATACAACATATTGTATAAACAATGTATAATGCATATGCAATCATGCATACATGAATACACACATATATTGATACATGAAAACCCATATACACATAACAGGGATATCCATTTGTCAATTATGTCTATGCATATATGCATTGGAGATGCAAGTCTATGTATGCACACATGCATATATAAAATATATATAAAAACAATATTTACTAGCCTAACATTTTCCCAAGAATTTTAAAGTACCCTATATTGTTTTATGAAACAAGGCTCACAAGGGTTGGGGAAAATAATTGAGAATAAATGCAATATAAAAATATAAGGTTTCAGTAAAAGCAAAGCATCTTTTAAAAATACTCTAGTTCATCCTTATAGAAATTTTAGTAAGTATAGTAAAGCAATTTGGGAAAAGAAAACTTGGAGAACAACTTGAGCACTGATTCGAAGAAGATAATTGGGGTGAGATGGGGATTCTTTGTATTTACATTCAGTTTCTTTAGTTTGAATTATGCTTTGTAGTGGTTGAGGGTTATCCCCAGAGTTCTATATTTGTCTGTCTCATGCCACATGTGTCCACACATAAAGAATGTACCAGCACAGGGACAAAAATCTTAGGGTTCTTCTGCTCAGTGATCTTCTTGGGATTCTTCTTGCTTCCTATCCTTGGACTGTAATACCATGAGTGAGGGTAGTGGAGAATGGACATCAGGTACGTTGGAATTTTGAAGACTGACTGTGACCTGAGGAATCATTTCTTCTGCAATTTAAATAGCTCACTCACTTTGAATGCTTTCTGTACTTTGGGTTTTTAATCTCATTGCAATATGCAACTAACTATATTATATCCAATGCCAGGTACAGATTTATTACTATAGATAATTTCTTTCTTAAAATAATGACTTCTAAATGATCATCTTAATTCAGGTTTGAACTGTGGCTTTTTCGCCCATAATAATGAAGTTAAATCACATTAAGATACTTGAATAATTCTCATAAAGGATCTTAGGGGCTATTATCTGGTAGAAATTGAATGGTGACAATCTTTTAGGATCTAATTTGAAATAAGGTACTTTAACATTTTGGAAGATCCGTGATTTCATCAGTACAGACACTTCTATATGGTAAATCACAATTCTCTCTTAATCTATATAATTTTGGCTGTATTTTTGTACTAATCCACCATCTACTAAATGTGCTACAAATCTACTACCTCATAAATTATACTCAGTCCATTCATTGCCATCTTTGATGTCTAGATAACCAGCCCATCTTTTTCAGGTATATATATTTTTGTTGTTGTTGTTCTCAGTATTTTTTTAATTTATTATTTTTTACTATTATTATTTACTATTTTTTAAATTTATTAAATAACTTTTTGTTGATAGAACCCATGCCAGGGTAATTTTTTACAGCATTATCCCTTGCACTCACTTCTGTTCTGATTTTTGCCCTCCCTCCCTTCACCCCCTCCCCAAGATGGCAAGCAGCCCTTTACATGTTAAATAGGTTACAGTATATCCTAGATACAATATATGTGTGTAGAACCGAACAGTTTTCTTGATGCACAGGGAGAATTGGATTCAGAAGGTATAAATAACCTGGGAAGAAAAACAAAAATGCAAGCAGTTTATATTCATTCCCCAGTGTTCTTTCTTTGGGTGTAGCTGCCTTCTGTCCATCCTTGATCAATTGAAACTGAGTTAGATCTCTTTATCGAAGAGATCCACTTCCATCAGAATACATCCTTTAACAGTATCGTTGTTGAGGTATATAATGATCTCCTGGTTCTGCTCATTTCACTTAGCATCAATTCATGTAAATCTCGCCAGTCCTTTCTGTATCCATCCTGCTGGTCATTCCTTACAGAACAATAATATTCCATAACGTTCATGTACCACAATTTACTCAACCATTCTCCAATTGATGGGCATCCATTCATTTTCCACTTCTAGCCACTACAAACAGGGCAGGCATATACTTTCTTTGTAATGTTCTTTACACTACTTTTATCCCTAAGTTATCATTGTAGAAATGAATGCAAGCTACTTTTGTCTGTAAGGTGTCTTTATTTTGCTCATAATTTTGATTTCCCCCCTGAGATTGTGGAAATAACAAAATCACAGACATTCCAAGTTAGAAGGGAGCTCAGCAGTCATTTTGTTCAACCAATAACTTAAAAAGAATTTCTCTACAAAAAATCAATAGGGGTTTCATCTCATAAGATAGGTCACCTGCCTTTATATAGCTCTACTTGTGGGGAAGATATAGTGGTTATTGTTTTAATATCATTGCTCTTTGTATTTTCCCCTCATTAGTCCTACTTCTGATTTCTGGAGCATAATAAAATAAGTTTCATTAATCCCTTTTCTATACTACCTTTGTAGTACTTGAAGAATACTTTCCTGTTTCCCCCCATGTCTTTTCTACCCTAAAAATTTCTAACTCTTTCAATGGATTCTATGGTTGTTCATAAGTCCAATTGTAATAGATTGGAAATCCTTCAGATTGTCAACATCCTAAAATATAGTCTGAAATAAAAACTGAAACACCAAAATTTTTGTGACCTCTGCAATGTTTCGATGAACAATCACTTCTCTTTTTTCCTAAGAAACTCTGTCTCTCAGTTCAAGACTAAATATAATAATAGATTATAATGCTTTTTTAGTTTCTTTACCATATTGATTCATATTAAAATTACAATCTACCAAACCTTCAGATATTTTGCAGAAACAATGCTATATAACCATATCTCTCCCATCTTATATTTGAAGGATTATTTTCTCAAACACAAAGGTAGAACTTTACATTGCAACTCCATTAAAATTCATTGCCTTCAAATTGACATAATATTCTAGCTTGCCAGTATCT
Organism: Antechinus flavipes; assembly: GCF_016432865.1. Taxonomy (NCBI): domain Eukaryota; kingdom Metazoa; phylum Chordata; class Mammalia; order Dasyuromorphia; family Dasyuridae; genus Antechinus; species Antechinus flavipes. Next base: position 263,613,123 of record NC_067402.1, read on the forward strand.
CCTTTGATCCTAACTCTGTCATCAAATATTGTCTATCCAGGCTTTGCATCATCTGAAAATTTCATGAACATGCCATCTCTGCCTTTAAGTTTTAGATAAAAATATGAAAGCACAGGACAGAATATAGATCCCTGGATAGTTCCCAAGTTGACATCAAAATGAAGAATTACTCTTTGAATCTCAGCATTTGAATGATTCTCAATACACTTAGCTGTACTCTCATCTCACCTGTATTTCTCCATCTTTTCTACAAGAATATGATGAAATATTTAATCAAACCCTTTCCTAAAATGCAAAAGCACATTTATACTGTTTTCCTGATCTGAAAGCTTCACAAACTTATCACAAGAAAAATAGAGTTAGTTTGACATGCTTATTCTTGATACATTTTTTGCTTTTGCTCTGAGAAAATATTCCCAGTTGAAGTGAGTAGTTACTACATGTACAGCCAATGATTTGTATTAGAAAAACCATGATGTGTATAAAAAAGATAAAGCCTATACATTCTAGGGGGAAATACACTTGTATTATTAGTCATTAATTTTGTGGATCATCAATACATATAAGTTTCTTATATATGAATAGATGTTGATGTTGTCACTAGAAGTCATGAAGTCTGAAGACAGGAGAGAAAGGGTGAACAATGAGATCGGTGTTTGATACATTGAGTTTAAGATGAGTTCCAAGTTTATGGGATGTTTAAGGAATACTAATACCTTTTGTATAAGGGCTGCTCATCCACTATTGATCATTTATTACCTAGCTCTCATCTGTGTTTCCAAGAAGCTACAGCATGTTTAATGATCACATTCTCATAAAACCATTTTGGTAGGTGGTCTAAATCAGATTGATGTTAACTGATGGTCCCCAAAACCTTCAATGAATTCATGCAGTATCTGTGTCAAGCATGTGAAGACTTCCCTGATGAAATAGATGGATGCAAACAATTTGTGCAAAGTGGTGGTAACAATTATCATTGAGCATTGAGATCTTGCTTAAATATAAAAGATGTCAAGGTCATCCACTGCATCCTGAGTCATCACCAGTAGTCTTGCTTTTTATCTTGTCACTGTACTCAAGTGACTCTTATAGAGAAAGTGAAGTCAATAACTTTGAACGACTATGAATCACTTAAATCCAGTTTACGTGTGAGTCAAAAGACATCACCCATGCCATTTTGTTATTGTTTTTTTACCTATCTAGAAATGATGAATCAGCAGGTGCAGATACACTGGGAGCTGTAGTCACAACTCGGCACATAGTATTGTTTTTCTCACTGGAATAAAGCAGCAGTGGGATTTGGAAGCCCTCTGCCTATCTAATGTTTTTTAAGGACTGTACTTTTTACCTGCAGGCATTAAGAACATATTAGGGAATGTGCCCTAAAATTGTCAGCTTCACCTAAACTAACTTTGGCCTGCTTACCTTGGCAGGTAGGGATCCCAACTTGTAGTCAAAACACACAAAAAATGTACAAGAACTTTTGTGAAGATGATTTCACTCACCATTGGAATGTGCACACATTTATGAATAACACAAAATTCAGTAGACCTGAAGGATGAAAAGATCTTGCTGTGAGAGAACTCAGTAGGCATCCCATCCAAAAAAAAAAATGAGTGACAGAAAGCTGGCAAAAAAGGTCATCTTACCATAGTCAGAGCTGGATACATTTTTTTTTCTGGAGTGGCCCCAGTGATGGGGACAATTGTGGAAATGGAGTCACAGAAAGTTAGACGTTGACTTCCAGGATCACACAGTTAATAAGTGTTTGATACCAGATTTGAATTTATGAAGATGAGTGTTTCTGCGTTGTGATCTTCATCTATTGTCTGTACAACAAATATATACATATGTGTATAAACATACACACAAAACATGGCTTTATATTTATAGTACATATACACATTGTATTCAATATTCATCATGCAGAATGATATACACTACATGTATGTGTGTGCATATGTACATATGTATAAGTACATGCACATATGTGTCTGTATGAATGTATATATACTACAAATGTGAAAATACAGTATGTACCTATATAAATATATGTATATTTATATTTAAATATATATTTAATGACTAAATAGACTTACATAGACTATTGCAGTAGATTCCCAAATGGTCCCCTTGACTCAAAGTTTTGTTTCCCTGAATCTTTTCCTCTAATTGCCAAAGTGATTTTTACTACAAATTAAGTATAGCCATGTCATTTACTTATTCAATAACACCCTGTTGCCCCACTTAACTCTAAGAACAACTACTTAGCCCTCTGTTCATTGTCTGAGACCCCTGTTAAGCTGAGCTGCCATGCTGTTTCATCGGTACCATTGTTCGAAGGAAGCCAGCCTTGCCTGTCTCTTCAGTGCTTCTTGTACGTTATTTCTGGTTGTTCTCTCTTTTGCTTCCCTGATTTCTCAGCCTTCCAATGTCTTCAGACTTTAACACTAATAATAAAACAGACAGCTGTGCTGTCTCTGAACAGCCCGTCTGGTTCTTATTAGCTGTTTTTGTTTCATATTTAGGTAGTAGCTTATTAGACCAAACTATACATTATAACAATTAAACAAAGCCTTATTGAAAACCAATGATGCGTGCATCTCATCAATATTAGCAGAGCATTGCTAATTAGCAAACAATGCTGATGTGGACTAATGATTTGCATCTGGGCTGACCACACCAGATAATAATGGAGTGCACTAGCTTACATCAGCTCCAAGACTTTAAGGCATCCTGGAAAAATAGTCTTCCAAAATGTAGTCTGTTGCAAGGCCTAATCCTTAACTTGCATCAAACAAGGGAGAGAATTTCTTCATTGACTTTTTGGTCTAACAAATAGAGAATTTCTTTTGGTATAACTTGACTTGCTTTTAGTTGGTGTTCAATTCAAATTTACTTCAGAATGTCTGATTTATGTCTTTAATTATATAAATACAATATCCATTGTTTTCAAACAGAATGATTTTATGTTTTGAAATGATTTGTGCTTGAAAAATAGGTGTTGAATAAATAAATGACTTTTGATGCTAGTAATGAGGGGAGAGCTATTGAATGAAAAAAAAAATAGAGACAGCCTCCAGACTGACTTGAGTCATCTTTCTGTCTAAGCATTCTGACTATAGTATATCCATTAGATAATATAGTGGATTTGAATCATTGTTTTTGCCAATGTGTTTCAACTATAGGATTTGCAGTATCATTAATGTGTTTATTTATAGGCATTGGATTCCTTTTCTTTTCTTTTTTATTCTCCAAAATCTTTAGCAAAAATGTAGTCCATGTATGTTCTTTTGTGTCAATGACAACCCTGGGAAGGTGTCTCAACACTATCTGAGGAAAACACACAAACACTCACACACACACACACACACACACACACACACACACTTTATGGAGAGAGAAGAGAAGATCAGGAAGGGACATAACAGAGAAGGGAGAAAGAAGTAGGGAAAAGAGGAAGAGAAAATATGGGGTCAAAGAGGGAGCTAGGTAGCATGTCATAATTGCCAACTAGATTAAAACCTAATTGGGAAGGTTTAGCAAAATAATTTTTAAAAAAGATACAAGGGAAATGATAATTTATAGTTTTCTAAATCTATATGTCACCTGTAGGGATCTTTGCTATTGAGTTTAATGCCATTGGATAGAAGATAGATCACTTTCCTCAAAGCCAAGAAGATCTTAGAATCAACTTAAGAAGGTTCATGCTAGTTGTGAACACGAGCAAAGTTATTTAACTTCCCGTTTCTTTAAACAACTCTATCTTATAGAGAAGGTGCCAACTTGCATTAATAGAGGGAGTTACTTCACCTTTTACACACACACACACACACACACACACACACACACACACATACAGACACAAATGTATGTGTATTTGATATTTATATTTCAGTAATTGGCAGGTCCCTCTATCCATACACATATAGAATTGCAACTGCTCTCTCTCACTCTACTTTTTTTCTTTCCCACCCTCTAGAAAACTGACATAAGATGACTTAGCCAATTGGCAGAAGTACTATTAATGACCTCATTGTAATGTAGATCCCTACAAAAACAATGTTTATTCCTTTGGGTTTCAGGTAAATTTTATCTATTTTACCAATATGGAGTATTACTTGCAAAATTTCATCAGTTATTATATAAGCAATTTGACCATAGAAAATTATTCCTTTGATGTTTACCCAGAAGTAAGCAAAAGGAAATGAGAGTTAAGCACATCCAAAAAATACAAATATTAAATGGCAGTAACTTTCCATCAATCTCTGTTAAAACACACACACACACACACACACACACACACACACACACACACAAACAGACACATCATATGCCTCAAAATAAAATTCAAAGCAACATAACTGATAAACTCCTTGAAATGCTTTCTTTAGAGAAAGAGCACTTAAGAAGGCTGCCTATTTTGGTCCATCAGTGCTTCTAATTCTCTCTTTTGCATAATGCTGGGAGAAGAATTTAGCTACACATCAAAGTCAAACTAGAAACTTTACCTCCATGTGGGTCTTTTGTCTCTGGCATGAAGCAGTTTATTTGAGTTCTATTTTTCTCATCAATTTAGCTTAATTTATGACACAAATTAATGAAAATGGATGTACTCTTTGTGAAGCACAAGAATAAGCAATGTATTTTAGTAAGAAATCAAAATTTAAATGGGATCAATTGGAACAAATAGTTTTGGCCATACATCCTATAGATTAAATCAGTACTTTTTGGGGGAAGAGCAGGTAGCACTTTAGGAGTTATTTATTTATATCAAATAGTAAAATAAATGTCTTTATTGTCACAAACAAGTCATTATCCTTCTCTTCCTCTTAATATATATCTCCTCCTAATTTTTTATATAGAATCTTATTTTTATATAGAACCTTACCATCCTTCTGGTCAGTCACTCTTGATTCAAGATCTCACATCCAGACTCATCTCTGCCTTCCCCATATCCAGTCAGTTGCCAAGTCTTCTCAATTCCATGTCTATATCATCTTTCCTATCTGTTCTTTTCTCTTGACTTACACAACCATCATTCTAGGACAGATGCACATCATCTTCCCCCTCATTCATTGCAACAGCATCATCTTTAGTCTCCCTGTTTCCAGATTCTAATCCAGCCTCCATATAGCCAACAACATATCTTTCAGATACATGGATCTTATCAGGTTACTGGATGACTCATAAATCTCCTGTGTCTTCTATGTATCTTCTAGGATGAGATAAAAAGTTCTCTGTGTGGTATGTCTTCATAAAATGAATTTGCCCAGAGTATCTGCTCTATGTTGTGATTTGATCCTCTGCTTCTCAGGTAGCATGGACCAATCTCCAGAATCATATTTTTCCTTCAGGTGGGTGCTGTGCCTTCTGTTTTTCTCTTTTCATGCCAAAAGAATTAAGAGAAACATCACCACCATTTGTAATTAGTTGAAGGGTGTTCAGAGAGTGAAAAAAGATGAGATTTTGGGAAGATGGGATAGAGGATAAAGACTTCAGAGGCAAGAAATAGGATTATTTGAGTAGAAATTTGAGCAAAGCTTATCATCAGTATAAGGCAGGAATATAATGGAATTACCAAATGACTTAGCCTAGTGAGTAGCTGACACATAATAAGCCCTTAATATATAATTATTTTCTTCCTTCTTCTTTTTTATATAGTAGAAGCTAGGCAAATATGAACTCACTACAGTCAGTTTAACCCCAGAGCATGGATTCAAAAGATAAATAAATTCCCAGTGATTTGGACAATGGGTTTTGGAAGTCTTCTGTGCTTAGTACATGCCAGAAGAAGCAGGGCCAACATACTATGTAACTCCTTGTATGGCTTTTCAAATATAATGTAATATTCTTGAGGCCAAGGACTATTTTCACTTTTCTTATGGTAGATTCAGTTCTTTTAAAAATTATTAATATTTTATTTACCACAATTTCATGTAATATCATTTTTAACATTCATTTTATAATTTTTGAGTTTCAAATTCTCTTTCTTCCTCTCCCCCAAACCTTCTCATTTGGAAGACAAACAATTTGATATAGGATATATATGAGTAGTCATTCAAAATATATTTCTGTATTAATCATGTTTTGAAAAAAAAAAAGGACCAAAATAAAACTTCAAGGAAAAAAAAGTATGCTCCAATATTTATTCATGCATTATCAGTTCTTTGTCTGGGGACAGATAGCATTTTTCATCATAGTAGATTCAGTTCTGAGTATATACTAGGTATTTAATAAATACTTCCTAAATTGAATTCACAACTATAAAAATGTTTGCATATTAAAAAAAATTCAAATCCAGAGGAGGGGCCAAGATGGCTGAGAGTAGAAAGGTCTTTGCCTGAATTCTTGCTGGTTTCCCTCAAATCAACATCAGATCAAGCCTCTGAATATGTTTTGGGGTGACAGAACCAACAAATATTTGGAATGTAACAAATTTCCAAAGATATTTTTGAGGAACTTTAGGAAAGATCTGTCTCAATTGGGAAAGGGGTGATAATGGAGGAGGGAGTAGCCCAGTAAAGACATAGCTCAGGGACCCAGGGTGGAGAGGCCTCCCCAAGCAGAAGGAATCCACTGGGAGGCTCTTAGCCAAAATACAGCACTGTTAGATTCTCTCCTAGTTCAGAAGCCAGAGGGTCAGCATACTAGCTGTGAGTCCTCCAAAGCAACTACAGAAGAAAAATAGTGAGTCCCAGAACCCCAGCATAAGGTGGAACTTGGACACACCCACCCAGAAGGGAAAGGAAGCTGGCTGCATTAGCCTCAGGCCAGCTTGAAGCCCCACCTTGAGAGGAAATTTGGGATAATCTATCCTTTGTTCTAAAAGCAAAACTCAACCTTTAAAGATGAGCAAAAAAGCAAAAAGAGTTCTGACCATAAAAAACTATTATGGAGACAGGGAAAAACCTTAAACCCTGAAGACACTAAAGGCAAAACATTTCCAGATGAAGCCTCAAAGAGTAATATAAGTTGGTCTCCCACACAAAAGGCTCCCTTGGAAGAATTCAAAAAGGATCTTAAAAGAGAGTTAGAAGAAAAATGGGGAAAAGGAAATGAGAACTCTGCCAAAGAGTTTGGAAAAGAAAACAACAACAACAACAAAAAAAAAAAAATTTGAAGAAAACTCCATAAAAATAGATTTAGAAAAATGGAAAAAGAAAAAAAAAACTCCTTGAAAAGTAGAATTTGCAAATTGACAAAAGAGATCAACTCCCTAAAAAGAGAATTGATGTAATGGATAAAAAAAAAAAAAAAAACTTTAAGAACAAAATAATTTATTAAAAAGTTTAATTGGCCAAATGCAAAAAGAGATAAAAAAAGCTAACAAGAAAATAATTCATAAAAATTAGAATTGAACAAATGGAAGTTAATGGACTCGATGTGAAATCATGAATCAGTTAATGAAATAAAAAATGAAAAACTAGAAGAGAAAGCAAAATATCTCATCAGAAAAACAATTGACCTAGAAAATATATCCAGGAGAGATAATCTAAGAATTGCTCGACTACCTGAAAACCATGCTGAAAAACAGACCCTAGATAGCATCTTTAGAAACATCATCAAAGAAAACTACTCTGATATCCTAGAATCAAAGGGTAAAATAGTCATTGAAAGAATCCACTGATCATCTCCTAATAGAGATGCCAAAAGGAAAACTCCAAGAAATATTATTGCTAAATTCAGAATTATCAGATCAAGGAGAAACTACTGAAAGCACCCAGAAGAAAACAATTCAAATATTGAGGAGTCTCAATTAAGATAACCCAGGACCTAGCAGCTTCCACTTTAAAGAATTGAAGACCCAGTATGATATTCCATAGGTCAAAGGAACTTAGACCGTAGCCAAGAATCAGCTATCCAGCAAATTTAAACATTATTTTTCTGGGAAAAGTTGGACATTCGGTGAAATACATGAATTTCATTTATCTTTGATGAAAAGACCAGAGATGAACAGAAAACACTGTCTTCAAATATAGAACACAAGAAAAGCATAAAAAGGTAAAAAGGGAAACAAATGAAAACTAAGTTTTTTTAAAAGGTTAAAAAGTTTACATCCTCTTATGGGAAGATATATTTAACTGTTGAGAACTATATCTTTGTCAGGGGTATACTTAGAAGGTAGAGATATAATTTGATTTTATTGTGATGATACAAAAAAAGAAACTAGGCATGGAAGAAGAAGAATGGAGAGGTAAAAACAGGGTAAATTACATCACCTGGCAAGGCAAAAAAGACCTATTATAATTGAAGAAAAGAAGGGAGGGGCATGAGCATTGTTTGAACCTTAATCTCATCAAATTTTGCTCAAAGAGAGAAAATGAGGCACATTTATTTTGATATAAAAACTTGTCTCATCCTATAGGGAAGGTTGGGGAAAATAGGGAAAGAAAAGGGAGAGGCTAATGGAAGGGAAAAAAGAAATAGAAGGGGAAAGAGATAAAAAAGGGGGAGAGACTGTTAAAGGGGAAGCCAGATTGAGGGAGGCAGTCAAAATCAAAATATGGGGAAGGAGGGAAAGAGGAAAAGGGAAGAGAAAGGTACAACTTGGGGAAAATAAAATGACAAGAAATATAGACTTAGCAATTTTAACTGAGAATGAAAATTGGATGAATTCTCCCATAAAATGGAAGTAGAGAGCAGACTGGATGATAAGCCAGGATCCTACAATATGTTGTAGTAACACACAAGGAACAATTAACACATTTAAAGCAGACTGATACATACAGAGTAAAGGTAAAAGGCTGGAGGAGAATCTATTATGTTTCAGCTTAAGTAAAAAAAAAAAGAATGGATAGTGATCCTACTCTCAGATCAAGCAAAAGCAAAAATAGATCTAATTAAAAGAGACAAGGAAGGAAATTACATTTTGCTAAAGGGGGCCATAGATGAGATAGAAATATCAATATTAAACTTATTTGCACCAAGTGGTATAGCATCCAAATGCCTACAGAAGAAGTTAAGAGAGCTCTAAGAAGAAATAGACAGCAAAACTATACTACTAGGACATCTCAATTTTGCTCTATCAAAAGTTGGTGAATCAATCCACAAAATAAATAAAAAAGAAGTTAAGGAGGTAAATAGAATTTTTTAAAATTAGGTATGAGGAGTGGAGCCAAGATGGTGGCAACAACACATGTTTCTTGCTGATCTTATCTACAACCCTCACACTAATTACAAAATCCAGCCTCAGAATTAGCTCTGGACTGGCCGAACCCACAAATATTGGGAGTGCAACAAATTATCAGCAGAAGGTTATTTCAAAGATTGCCAGAAAAGGTCTGTTTCAATTGGAAATGAGAGGGAGGTAGCAAAGCACAAGCAGCTGAGTACAAACACCAGCGCAGACAGCACAGAGTCCCAGGATGGTACAGACTCCATGGGGTGGTACAGACTCTGCAGGGCAGCACAGACTTCTAGGGGATGGAATCTATAGGAATCTACAGCAATGTTGGCCACTCTGCCCTGGTTGCAAGCCAGTAGAGCAACAGAAAAGTTATAAAATATCCAACACAAACACAAAAGTTTAACAATGAACCCTGAAACATCAGAATCTCAGGGGATCTGGCCACAATCACTTAGCACAGTGAATGAATCACAGTGAAACCCAGCATAGCTGCAGCTGCTTGAAAAACCTCTCCCACCTTAAAGGCAGACCTTAACTTTGAAGAAAGTGAGTAACAAAGTAAAGAGCACTCTAACAATAGCTTTTAAGGCAAAAGAGAAGAACAGATTTCAAACACTGAAGAGACTGAAAGCAGATTGTCTCCAGATGAAGCTTCAAAAGGTGACATAACCTGATCCCCATCACATAAGGCTCTACTAGAAAAAATTAAAAATGATCTTAAAAGAGAGCTAGAAGAAAAATGGGGAAAGTAAATGAAAAAATTGCAAGGGGGGTTGAAAAAGGCAACACAGAAACTATTTGAAGAAAATTCACTACAAAATAGATTTAGTGAAATAGAAAAAGTATATAACTCATTAAAAGATAGATTTGATAAAATGAAAAAGAAAGTAACTCCCAGAAAAACAGAAATTGTGAAACAGAAAAAGAAAATAACTCCTTAAAAACAGAAATTATGAAATGGAAAACAATTCCATAGAACAAGACAATACATTTAAAAATTCAATTGGACAAATACAAAAAGAAATAAAAAAAAGTAAATGAAGAAAATAATTCACTAAAAATCAGAACTGAACAAATGGAAATGAATGACTCAATGAGACAACAAAAATCAGTCAAGCCAAACCAAAAAATAAAATAAAATAAAATAAAATAAAATAAAATGTAAAATACCTAATTGGGAAAACAACCAACCTGGAAAATAGACCTAGGAGACACAATCTAATGATTATTGGACTCCTTGAAATATGAAAAAAAAGAGCCTGGACACTATCTTTCAGGAAATCATCAAAGAGAACTGCCAGATATCACAGAATTAGAAGGTAGAATGACCATTGAAATAATTCACCAAATGCCTCCTGAAAGAGACCTTAAAATTTAAAACCCCAAGGAATATCATGGCTAAATTTGAGAACTATCAAACCAAGGAAAAAAATATTATAAGTAGCCAGGAAGAAACAATTCAAATACCGAGAAGTCACAATAAGGATTACTCAGGACCTAGCAGCTTCCACTTTAAAGGATCAAAGGGCCTGGAATCTGAAATTCCGAAAAGTGAAAGAATTTGGAATGCAGCCAAGAATAAATTACCCTGCTAAACTGAGCATTTTCTTTCAGGGAAAAAGATGGACATTCAATGAAATTGGTGAATTCCATTTATTTTTGATGAAAAGACCAGATCTAAACAAAAACATTTGACCACCAAATATAGAACTCAAGAGAAGCATAAAAAGGTAAAAAGAAAAAAAAAAGATTTTGAGAATTGTATTTCTGTTTTGGGTTTACATTGAGAGTGTATGTATAAGCTGATGTTACTGTTATAATATAAAAAGAAACCAGAGATGGAAAGGGAATTGAACAGAAAAAAAGGGGAAGGTGGAGGTAAAATGAGGGAAATAACATCTTAGGAAGAGGCAAAGAAAACATATTATAATTGAGGTAAAGAAGGGAGGGTGACAAATATTGTGTGAATCTTATTCTCATCAGATCTGTCTGAAAGAAATAATATTAGATATATTTGGTTTCACTGAGAAATATCTCTCATGTTATTGAAAAGTGGTAGGGAAAAGGGGAAAAGGGAAGAGATAGGCTAATAGAAGGTAAAACAGAAATAGTAGGGGAAAGGTATAAGAAAGGAGGAGGGTCTTTAAAGGGGGAGGACTGCTTGAGGCAATTAATGCTCAGAAGTAAAATACTGGGAAAGAAGAAAAGAGGAAAAGGAAAGAGAAAAGTTAATAAGATGGCAGGAAATACAGAATTAATAGTTTTAATTGTAAATGTGAATGGGGTGAACTCTCCCATAAAACATAAGCAGATGGCAGACTGGATTAAAAGTCAGAATCCTACAATATGTTGTTTGCAAGAAACACTGTGTATTGCACAGCGATACAGAGTAAAGGTAAAAAGCTGGAGCAAAATCTATTTTGCTTCAGGTGAAGTGAAAAAGCAGGGGTAGTCATTCTGATCTCAGATCAAGCAAAAGCAAAAAAATGGATCTAATTAAAAGAGATAAGGAAGGAAACTATATCTTGCTAAAGAGTACCATAGATAATGAAGCAATATCAATATTAAACATATATGTACCAAGTGATACAGCATCTAAATTCCTAAAAGAGAAGTTAAGATAGTTGCAAGAAGAAATAGACAGCAAAACTAAAATAGTGGGAGATCTCAATCTTGCTCTCTCAAAACTAGATAAATCAAAACACAAAATAAATAAGAAAAGTTAAAGTGGTAAATAGAATACTTGAAAAATTAGATATGATAGATCTGTGGAGAAAATTGAATAGAGATAGAAAGGAATATATTTTCTTCTAGGCAGTTCAGGGAATTTATTTTAAAAATTGACTATATATTAGGACATAAAGATCTCAAAATCAAATGCAGAAAGGTAGAAATAGTAAATAAAATTTTTTTTTCAGATCACGATCAAACAAAAATTACATTCAATAAAGGGCCAAGGGAAAAACAGACCAAAAAGAAATTGGAAACTAAATAATCTCATCCTAAAGAATGAATGGGTGAAACAGCAAATCATAGACACAATCAATAAGTTCATCCAAGAGAATGACATTAATGAGACAACATGCCAAAATTTGTAGAATGCAGCCCAAGCAGTAATAAGGGGAAATTTTGTATTTTTAGATAATTACTTGCAAAAAAATAAAGAAAGAGAAGATCAATAAATTGGGCTTTCAATTAAAAAAGCTAGAAAAAAACAAATTAAAAAACTCCAATCAAATTACCAAACCTGAAATTCTAAAAATTAAAAAGAGAGATCAATAAAAGTGAAATTAAAAAAAAATACCTATTGAATTAATAAATAAAACTATGAGTTAGTTTTGTGAAAAAAAAAACAACAAAATAGACAAACCTTTAGTTAACTTGATTAGAAAAAGAAAAGAGAAAAATCAAATTGTTAGTCTCAAAAATGAAAAGGGAGACCAATCTACCAATGATGTAGAAACTAGAGTAATTATCAGGAGTTACTTTTTCCAACTTTATGCTAATAAAGTTATGGTATATGAATGTTATATAATATTATTATTCTATACAAAATGATCAGCAGGATGATTTTAGAAAGACCTGAAGAGACTTACATGAACTGATGCTTACTGAAATGATCAGAACTAGGAGATCATTGTACAGAGCAACAACAAGATTATATGATGATCAATTCTGATGGATGTGCCTCTTTTCAACAATGAGGTGATTCAGACAAGTTAAAATGGATTTGTGATGGAGAGAGCCATCTGCACTACAGAGTCTGTGGGACCTGAGTATGGATCATAATGCAGTATTTTCACCTTTTTTGTTGTTTGTTTTCTTTCTGTTTTCTTTTTTTTTTTTGATCTGATTTTTCTTCTGAAGCATTACACATGTTCAATTTATACTGAATTATTTGCTCTCTAGGGAGAAAAGGGGGGAAAGGGAGGGAGAAAAAAATTTGGAACACAAGGTTTTTCAAGGGTGAATGTTGAAATCTATGCATATATTTGGAAAATAAAAAAAGTTAATTAAAAAAAAATCCAAATGGATGAATATCTTTATGTGTAATAGTGGACTAGTTAATGGATACAATAGGCAACCCCAAGAAGCTGGGAAATATGCTTCTGGGAAGCATGCCATGATGTGAAGGGGGATTGACTGTAAATTTTGAGCATGTCTCTCAGGATCTCAGTTTCATTACTTGTAAAATGGCAAGAGGCAATGTTGCATTAATGAAAAGAAAAGTACAGATCTTAGAATTGGAAAGACCAGGATTCAAGTCTTTCCTCTGATATCCAGTGGTTATATATACTGAGCAAATCATTTTATTTATGAATGCCACAGACAAGCATCTAAGAAACTAAATGGCAGAAAAATTTCCTCTCATCATTAGTGCTGTAGGGTTCACGAGGAATCTGTTGTGTACATGAATTAATAGTCTGTCCAAAATCAAATATGGACAATTATATTTTCAGTATATAACTCAGGGCACAACTTGTCAGTTACAAATGGTATGCATTAAATTTTCTGTGAACCTTGGAAAAATAATATTAAAAAGCAATATTTACTCTCTCCTCATTTTATAGATAAAGAAACTGGGTCCTAGATAGAAGAATGCATTGTTGAAGCTGGCATGGGGAGGAAAACTTCATAGCTAAGTATAATAGCTAGCTAATTATAATAGCTAGGGGAGGGGGAAGAGGAAAGAAAGAGAAAGAAAGAGATAGAGAGAGATACACAGAGAGAGAGAGAGAGAGAGAGAGAGACAAAGAGAGAGAGAGAGACCAAGAGAGAGAGAGAACTAAAAAGCATCTATTAACAGCTTACTATGCTAGCTACTGTGTTAAACAGTGGAAATACTAATATAAAAAGCAATACTCTCTATGCTTACAAGAAATGTATCTTCTAATGGGGTGGTAGGGAGAAGAGAATTCATAAAATGGAGTAAGAGGGGGGCAGTACCTGAATGTGAAAAGGATGGTTGGCAAGGAGGAAAAAGAAAAAGAAACCCAGAATTTCAAGTCTTGATTGAAATAAACCTAACCCATATAAAACAGTGGTCCAGGAAGACAGCACTAAAGAGAACTGGGTGTCAGTGCTTAGTTTTGACCCTTTCAAGAATCTTCTTTAAACAGTCTTGGTAAGTTGTCACTTTGGATAAAAATATCACTTTCTCTAAGGTTTTTTAATTATTATTTTATAAATTGCTTTCATTCTGACTAATGCACCTTCATGCACATTTACTTTTTCATTTGTATTATACCCTGTGCTGTGTAATTCACTTCAGAATTAAATTAATCCTCCTATAAAAGTTGTTATTTTTGTCTGTTTATTTGGATGTATGTCTATAAAGATAACAAATTAGCACTTCTAAATATCTTTGCATAGAAAGTAAAGTTTGAAATTAATTTGAAAAGCTGAGCAATGTTCTGTTCAAAATAAAAAATACAAAGAGATCTATTTCTTATGGAAACCTTATTTCTTTTCCAAATATTCATTAACAGTTTCAATACTTTGCTTTTGTATTAGCTTTTTGAAAACATGGTAAACACGAACTGATGCTGAGTGAAATGATCAGGGCCAGGAGATCATTTTATACTTCAATAACAATACTATATGATGACCAATTCTGATGGATCTGGCCATCCTCAGCAATGAGATGAACCAAATCAGTTCCAGTGGAGCAGTAATGAACTGAACCAGCTACACCCAATGAAAGAACTCTGGGAGATGACTAAGAACCATTACATTTTGAATTCCCCATCCCTATATTTTTGCCTGCCTGAATTTTGGATTTTCTTCACAAATATAATAATAATTGTACAATATTTCAGAGTCTGATTCTTTTTGTCCAGCAAAATAACGGTTTGGTCATGTATACTTATTGTATATCTAATTTATACTTTAATATATTTAAGATGTATTGGTCATCCTGCCATCTAGGGGAGGGGGTGAGGGGAAGGAGGGGAAAAATTGGAACAAAAAGTTTGGCAATTGTCAATGCTGTAAAATTACCCATACATATAACTTGTAAATAAAAAGCTATTAAAAAAGAAAAGAAAAGAAAATATGGTAAACAACATTTCTTTCTTCACAATGGCATGAATATTAGTACAATCCACTTAATCTCTTAACTTTTCTGTTATTCACTGTTCTTACTGTCTTCAGAGTTCTTTGCTTAATTTATTGACAATAGTCTCCTGATAGGTCTTCCTGTTTTCAGTATCTCTTCTTTCTATCACATTTTTCATGTAGAGATGTAATAATCCTCCTTACATATGGATCTGACTATGTCACTCCCAGCCTCAAAAATATTCAGTGGATCCCTCTTTCCTTTAATAACCTTTTGTCCTTGTGTATCAGGACCCTCTTTGACAGTCTTGTGAATTCTATGGATGTATATTCAGAATGATAGTTTTAAATGGATAAAATAAAAAAGATGATGTTTAAAATCAATTATATTAACATAACTATATTTTTTTTGTTCAATCATTTTTTAGTAGTATCTGACTCTGATCCCATTCAGAATTTTTTTTTTGGCAAAGACACTGGAATAGTTTTCCATTTGGTTCTCCAGATTATTTTACAGTTGAAGAAACTGAATCAAACAGGATTAAGTGACTTGACGAGATTCATATAATTACAAAATGTCTGATACTGATCTGAATTTAGGACAATGTGTCTTCAGGCTTGGCACTTTATCCAGAGAGTGATTTAGCTACTCCTAGTTATAAATATATAAATATGTGTATATGTAATTTATTTATGAACTGTATAATATATAGCAAATATATATAATTATATATTATTTATAATATATGTGTGTATAAAACAACATGTGTGTGTGGAGAGAGAGAGATTTTATATATATATATATAATTTTTTTCCCCCCTTGGAACCCGGGTTAAGAACTTGCTAATCTAAGATAAAATATTTGATCCTTACCTAAATAATTACTCATTTTCCTGCTCTGGGATTTTCCCTCCCATTATTTTCTAGATTTTCCCTCCCATTATTTTTGTTTAATGCATTCTGAATCCTAGTCAAAATGAACTATTTACCATTCCCTAAACTTATTTTCCCAGTTCTAACCTCAGTTTCATGGCATAGATGGTCCCCCATGCCTAGAATACCATCCTCACCTCAATCTTTTAGAATCCTTATAATCTTTCAAGGTGGTCTATTTGAAACCTTTAATAAAACCCAACTCATTTACAAATGTCTCCCTAGACAGATAATCTATATTTTCTAATTCTTATGCATAAAATTGTAGAACAATCATCAGATTAGAGTTGAGAGAACCACTGAGATCATAGAGATCAGGTTAAGTTACTTAATTTGAGAAAGGAATGGGGTTCCTGAGCTCACAATAACTGTTGCAATTAAGGTTTTAGCTTAAACATTCCCATTATGTTCACTCATGTTTTATTCTACCAGTAGGAAAAAAAAAACTGAGGTCAGGAAATATTTTTTGGTTTTATGTTTGAATATTAACAATTGAAATTCATTTTTCAATTAGTTTATTCTAGTGTCTACAACAATGCCAAGAAAAGCATTAGCTTCTCATTGAATATTTATTGAATGGATACCTATTTCACTTGGAGGTGTGCTGGAGTTTACTTATGAGAGTCAGTTGTTAAATGTTCAGAATCACCCTTTATATCTTGGAAATAGGCAAATGATACAAATCAAAGTTTGATTCATCATTTTGTTGATTATATTTAAGAAAATGATGGAGAGATGTTAACAGTAGAGATTAAACTTAAAAGCTTTTTGTGTACATTTTTTTCCTAGAAAACTAGTTGATAAACATTTAGCAGCATATTTGTGGCTACTGTCTCCTTTCAAGTAGAAACCTAGAAGCCACTCAGCTTTGGTATTCCTGACTTGAACCTATGTTGTGCTGATTGATGAGTAATAACTGACTCACTGGCTCCTAGTAGCAGAGGTCCTCCCTTACCCCTACTTAAGACTTATTCCTACTATGATACCATTATCTCCTCTTCCCTCAGAGATTCCCAATCCTCCCTCTAGGAGAAGTCTGCAGATTAACATTAACATTACTTCAGGAGACACTTTGTCAAATTCTCTGTATCTCTCTTCAGTATACTTGTGACTTCTCAAGACAAAATGATCTTTTTCCTTTTTGTATGTTGTCTCCATTATTAGAAGGTAAGCTTCTTGCATTCAAG